>NC_136424.1:97247500-97525000 GCF_052625555.1 Lactuca saligna | reverse complement strand
ATATATATATATATATATATATATATATATATATATATATATATATATATATATATATATATGGAGTTTGAGACCCCCACATGCGGTTACTAGCTACAATCACAACATGATAATTTTCTTATCACTCACTATTCGACGTCCGAAGAAGCATCATGCAGGGAGCTCACTAGTCAAACAACGTCGATTATAGGGGCTCATAATAATGCATTACAACCACTTTAGAGATCCAACTAGCTACCAAGAGGGATGCTTTAGAGTTATAGATAAAATACGTTAGGATCAATAAAATATTCTAAAAGATAATAAAATATGATAAATAAATATACTACTAAGAAAGAAAATTAGGATTTATAAAATATCTTAAAAACATAGTAAGTTATGATTAATAAAATATCTTTAAATATAATAAGATATTATTTGTAAAGCATCCTATAAAAAGATAATGATAAAGTATCTTATAGATATAATAAATTAGGATTAATGGATTATCCTAAAAAGATAAGAAGATACGAATATCTTATAAATATAATAAGTTAGGATTAATGGATTATCCTAAAAAGATAACAAGATACAAAGCAAGATAAAAAGCAATGAAGTATTCTAAAAAAAAATATATGATTAAATTTCCAAATAAAATGAAATTTTAAAAGAGATAATATAATAAAGGGAAAACAATGAATATAAGTAAAATAATCATAATCCTTATAATAATTCCTAAAAAAAAATTTCAAAATAGTTTGTGTTTATCTCAAAAGCTGTAGAATCACCAACATCAAGTTGACGTTTCTAAAATCCGCATTTGTTTATAGGATGGAAAAATGATCAGCGCAAAAAAGGACATTCGGCTTGAAAATATGTAGGTTTTATTTATTCCATATAATAAACGACATTGGTTATTTGGTTTAATAAAAAGATAGTTTTCATTTGTGCTCTGTGAATTAGTAATCTATGTAAATACAATCATTACTCGGCATTTTCACCAACAGCTGGGGAAGGTGTGACACTACTTGGTAATTACTATACCCAAAATTGCATTTGATGTAAGCAAAGCTTCACACTATTGTGAGCAATGGATTGATAACCAGTAGGTTGCGATCAAATGAATAGTATGTTATCTTAAAGGCACATATTCACATGGACTTGTGATGTGTAATTCTACATCCACGTGTAAAAAAGGATATCCTGATGCAGGTTGGATCGGTTATCTCGTTGATCGTCGATCTACAAATGATTATTGTGTTTTCTTCGTTCAAATCTTATTAGTTGGAGTTCCAAGAAACCAAACATGGTTGCAAGATCTATTACGAAAGTCGGGTATTGTTCTCTTGCATATACCACTACAGATTAGATGGTTTATTTCTATATTTCGTGGATTCAAGTTTTCATTATGTAGTCCAACAACATGTTGGTGTATAATATTTGTGTTGTGTATCTTGCAACAAAGCACATTTTTCATCAAAGATGCAAACATATCGAGATAGATTTACATTTTATTCGCAATATAGTTTTAAACAACACTTTTGTGGTTCGATGTGTATGAACATACAGGCTCTTAACTTGCATATATTCTTACCAAATGTTTACCGGCTGACGTTACATTACAACTATTTCATACCAAGCTTTTGATTCTTCCTAATGATACACTTGAGGGGGATGTTAACCATAAAGATTCAGTTATTCAGTTAGAGATGGCTAATAGCTAAGAATTGATTAGCAGTTAACTTAATCATAGTTAAGTTTGAACTACAGTTAGTTGTACATTTGAGTCCTTTATACTCCTGAGAGTCTGAATCATTTTGTCAAGAATATTAAAGGAACATTACATAAATATCTCTCTCTCTCTCTCTCTCTCTCTCTCTCTCTCTCTCTCTCTCTCTCTCTCTCTCTCTCTCTCTCTCTCTCTCTCTCTCTTCTTAATCATTTACTTATGGGCACTAATTAGCATGTCAAGCTAGTTGTTGGTATCTCAATGACCGATGAGATCTAGCTACTGATAGTGGTGGTTAGTTGCTGACATATACTCATTTATAAATAGGAGTGATTTACATCTTACTTAATATAGATGAAAGGTTGTAATTCCACAAAAGAGAATTTAATAATACTTCTCTTCTTGAATACAAATATATGCCTCATCTTCTACACTTTCTAACAACAAAAAACTAATTAGATTTATCGGCTAATCCAAAACTCGAACCTAAAAACGAGTTACGTGCACCCTTTGTTGTTTTTTGGCTGATGTAACTGATAGAGCGACTAATGAGCCGAAAGCAACTTCTTTAATACAAGAGTGGGGACACTGCTGTCTGTTGGTGCATGCTGTTTTTATATGATTGCTAGCTTTCTCATATGGTGTTTTCATCAGCATTTTCATATATATTGTCCGGGTCTCTTCTTGCCTCAGGAGGAAACTATCTTTTTTTTGTTGTTTTGAAGGGAAGACCAAATCTATTTTCCACCTACCTTTATATTTCAATGCTCAAATAAAAGACTTCCAGTAATCTTGGATCATTCCATGATCTCCAGCTGAAGGTTAGTTTATCACATAATTATTACAACGAACCATGTAATCTTGTATCCTTTTTTGTGTATAAAGAAACTTGTACGTACTTCATGACAGCCTGGATTCAGTGTTTAAAAATGGACCTCTTAGCATTTCGATATTATTGGTGAGGTTTGTTTCTCTGATGGACTGGAACTTGAATACTCCTTCAGAATGGGACTGGGAAAACTTAGCCATGTACAGCAGCAAGGAGATTGAAGTTGCCAAGAATTTGCAATTTTCCAGCCATGAAAGCCAAGAAAATGTCGTCGTCAATAATGTGGATTTTTCCTTCTCAGCTTCTGCAGATTCTTCGTCTAAAGAGACAATCAAGAGTACTTTTAGAGGGTTTGATGATTTACCAAGAGATTTCTTAGAGAAGGATGATTCTTCTTGGATAGGGGAGAATGGGAGCTTCTCTAACATGGTAGAAGAAGCATCAGTGTTATCCGGGGAAGCCATGATTGGTTTAAAGCTTGGAAGGCATGCAAGCACTTCTAGCAGTAGTAGCAAAACGGCTACAACATCTGTCTCCTTGTTTCCTACGTCGTCTCCAATGATAAAGAGATCTAGAGCATCTTACCTAAGCTCTCAATCCCCACGTTGTCAAGTCGAAGGATGCAACCTTGACCTTTCATCTTCCAAGGACTACCATCGCCGGCATAGGATCTGTGCAAATCATTCCAAAAGCCCAAAAGTTGTTGTAGCTGGGATGGAACGTCGATTTTGTCAACAATGTAGCAGGAAAGTTACATTCATCAATCAAGTACTTCGCATATTTACTTCTAAAAACTAAAATAATAAATCGATCTATATGATGATGATCTTGCAGGTTCCATGATCTCTCAGAGTTTGATGATAGAAAGCGAAGCTGTCGTCGACGCCTTTCTGCACACAATGCAAGGCGGCGCAGGCCACAGTCAGAAGAGATCCAATTCAGCTCCACACGGCTGTCCTCTTCAATGTCATGTGGTATTCCTCGAAACCAGAATATTTTAATCTCTACCACATTTCGAGTAGCACCAATTTTCATTAACATTCGCACAAATGATGAATGTAAGATTTGTTTCATTCATCTTCACTCAGATCTTTCGACATTGTTGTTCTAACTTACAGATAGAAGGCCACAGATGAATTTCCTTCTAAATAGGGCTTCAATACCTCGTCGTGATTCAGCACCACCTGAAATTAGTTCTTGCGACTTTAAACGGGAAGAGTCTCTCCTGGGTCTTGCAAAAGGTGGAGGGGTTGATGTCTTGCCACCCAATGGCGCCTTACACTTCGGTTCTGAGAGATTGATGTCTAGGAGCATGAGTCATAATGGTATGTACGCAACTTCTGAACATAGATGAACTGTTGTCATTAATTAGAACCTTTGAATATGAAGCATACCATTAAGATCCAGTTCCGTATTGTAATAATGACTTGTTGCCAGTAATATGAGTCTGAATCGGCGGTTTTCTCGCAAACTTTTTCAGATTTTCTGGCTTTCTCCTTTTTTTTCTGAAAAAAAAAATATATGATTTTTTACATATCTTTCAGTTTCAAGACCTCTGGTACTATCTTGTTGCGCAATCTAATCTTGACCTAACAACTTTCTTCACTAATAATCATTTAATTACATTAGATGGAGGTATGGAATTACTAATTAATGAGAGAAGGGACAAAATGATATTCCTACGTACGGAAATAATGCCAAGCTTTCTATTTTGGATTGTTCTAAAACATGCAATTATAATATTTCCTTCATCAAATCCATGATTATTTATTTCCTCACTACACGAAAGACCGAGCTTCATCCACATGGGTAGTAGTGCAAGTGTAATACGTTCTTTATCATAAATAAATAAATAAATAAAAAGATAAAAGAAGAAGTGTAATACATGATGAATATAATGATGAACTGTTTTTTTCTTGATAAACTGTAACAGGTATCGATGCAACTCCTAATTCCATGCTGTCTGGAGATGTCAGGCATGCTTTCTCTCTTCTGTCAACAAGTTCTTGGCCTTCCAACTGGCCTGAAGAAGCTTCATCATTTGATCAATTTGAGCAATCAAACAGTATCAGCTTATCACAGCCGGGAATGCCTTTGGAACTGCAAAATACTACCAACGCCACTCAACTCCAGAACTTTCATTCATTTAGATCACCTCGTGAATTTGAACGGTTTTATTCAAACTGCAACTGATCTTGATTTCTCCAAGCGTCTACCACCAAGTATTCAGTCATAGAATCAATAATCCTTCTTATCTATAAGGGAAATTATTTGCACACTTGATCTAAGCTGGTTCCATAGTACGTAGATCGAAATTTTGAGTAGCATTACAGTAAATAGTCTATATATTCTGAACCCCATTTATAACTCCTTCAAAACGAAATTCCATTTCATAGGCCTAACTCTTGATCATGCAAGAATAAACAAAGCTTGAAAATATCTTTGAATTTAGTACACGTGTGGGATCGCTTTCAAAGGCATCGAGGATCCAAATGGTCTCGCTATGTGCATTCAAGGGAAGAATGAAACACTTCTCCTCTTTCTTCAGAACAAACTAAAACATATACCAAGAGCCTTATATATCCCTAGCCCATTAAGTGGAAATTGAAGAAGAAGGCATTCAAGAACATTTGTTGCGGAAAAGTTTATTTCTTTTTATTGATCGGTTTAGCAGCAAGCTTTTGCTAGGGAGTCATTTCTCTGAATCGGTGGTTCGCAGGTAAATCAAGTATTCCCCTCTAGATGTTGATTGGTAGTTCCAGTTCTGTTCCAAGTGGAAATAGTATACCTTTTTTTTTGGAGATGGGGATGATTTAGGAATTTAACTTGTAGTATCGTATGGTTTAATTTGCTTGATATTAATAAGTAGTGATCTTACTTTTACAGTTGAGATATTTAATGGTTTCTTCCGGCCGTTTCATTTTGTGTCCTTTGGTTGGTTTATGTTGTCTAGGAATGTGTTTCATACTTTCACTCCTTCTTTCTTGGATGCATTTACTATAGGGTACCGTGTAATGATGATTGTAGCTACTTTTTGTTACTTTGATGACAAGTGTTTTTGGTTTGGCCGTGGCTATATCTCCACTTTTTGTTTTTTTTGTTTATTTTTTATTTTTTTTTTGCTGTCATTTTCATGTAAATCATGATGTATTTTTCTTTTAATTAATTTCTTTTTGTCTTTATAAAAAAATGTTTCTAAGGCCGTTTAGGACATCCACAATGCATTGAACTCTATACAGTTCAATGGATTGCCACATAATTTTTTTAAAATCCATACAACTCAATTATTATTTTTTTCTACAATGCATTCAACTCTATAAAGTTCAATAGAAAGTTATAAAAGCTAATTTATAGTATATATTTAAGATTAGAAAACTTTTCTTTTTCCTATTGAAGAGTTCAATGGTCATTGCACTCCAAATCCATTGAATGCTAAGGTGTCATTTCACTATGGTAGAGATTCATATATTGAATAACAACTAGACATGCAACTTCTTTCAACTCTCTTATTGAGCTCACCATACTGGATGCTCTTAACCCCATTTAATAGATATTTTTTTAATATTTTTTGGTTGAATAGAAACTATAGACTATTTGATTTGCACAAAATAAAAAAGTTTTTCCAGTAAAATATATCTTTCTAAAAAAACAAAAAAAAAAATCATATTTGTACTTCAAACCTTGCATCTTTCTTTCTTTGATTATTATTTTTTTAAATAATATTTTTTTTGATTTCTTGCTTTGAGTTATTACTTTTTTATTGGATTTACATATTAATGAATATTATTTATAATATATAATATTTATGTATTAATAAATATTGTTTTTTTGGATTATTAATTTCTTTTAGCTAATTTTGTTAATTCATTTTGGATTAATTCTTTTATTTTTACAATACCACCACCATCTTAATTTATTTTTAAAAAATCCATTCATCCCATCATTACCAAACATGAATCGGGTTAAGAATCACACGTTGGATTATTAAAAAAAATAAATAAAACAAAAAAAAAAACTGAAATGGTTGAAAGAATAACAACGTAACATCAATTTAAAAAAAATAAACTAAAAAAACTAATCGGCATTCTATTTGGATTTTAAGTAATTTATGTTTTATTATTTTGTATGACAATTTGTATTTGGATTTTTAAATGGTTAATGTGTAATTTAGATTTTGTATCACATTATAGAATAACAACAGGGTAATATTGACATTTTTTTATCATTTAGCACAGTCAGTTAGATGTACAATCAAACAGTATGGTTTCTTTCCGAGAAACTTTCTCAGACAGCACCTTCCCAAACAACAACTATCAAACAGAGCCTTAATGTATATGCTTGTGTTTGGGCTGACTCGTTGCTTCTACAAGATGATGGTAGCGATAGTGTCCTTTTACCATTTGTCAATGGGATAACCATTTTATTTTCAAGAAATTGAGTTGTCGACATTAGCAAGTTAATCGACAATAGCCTTGAATCATTTCCAAATGTTGGAAAACTTTTGAGAGGAGATGTGTTGAACATTTCTTCAAGGTACACAACACATGTGTTTTTGCTGTCATGGAAGATTTTCTCAAGATGGGTTCAAATCTACTTACTAAGTGGTGGCATCGGTCGGTTTCATGAATTTTCTAGTAAGTCTTTATATCAAAGGAATATAGGTGATAAATGATAATGGAATCGTTTGATTTTCATTCCATGGGAAAGGTAATTTATAATACAATTTTTAACTAAGGCTATACATAGTGGAATTGGAAGGGAGCTCGGTATGTTGACGTGGACTTGGCACACACCACAGGTTACGAGCCTGCTAGCGTTCCACTAGACTGTCTAGAGTAGTCTTTGGTCGTCATTTATACTCCACTAGATGATTGGACATCATAAACATCGAGGCCTCTCATTATTTATTTCATCATCTATATCATTTACCCATCTTTACCCATCATAATTATATGTATAACATATATATACAATTTAAATCAAATAAAACATGTATACTTTGTTCAACCAGAACAGAAATCAAGAACACAGATAATATGCATGTATAGCATGTAATTTATATTAAATACTTTGTATCTATGTGTAATATGAAAATAACTATGCACTCACTTGTTAAAGTGATGCTTCCAAACTCAGACAACGTTTCGCTTCTCACAATTCTATTTTCCTTCAATGAAACCCAGTATCATTAACACTAGAATTTAAACTAATATTTATTGCGACTATTTACGAGTGATATCGTTTTATAAGTGTTAAACAATACTTTTCAACCACTACGTACAGACAGGGGCCAAACAGAAAACACCGGAGGGCGGGACCATTTTGGCATTATAGCCCTTCTGAAATCCAACAACCCTATGCCGTGAGTAGTAAAAAGATGTTATAATAACACTTTCTATATTATATTTTATAATATATGTATTGTTTATAAGTTCATAATAACTATAATAAACTTAAACATAAGCTATACTTAAAGTAGGGTAAGCATAGCTCACTTACTAGGAGGTTTAACTAGGAACTGAGCTTTGCAGGGGCAGAACTTACGAGTCAAAATCTCTTCTTCTTGGAGCCTTCTGGCGCTCCGGGACTCGCCTCTTAGCACTTGGGAAGTACTAAGGGTTAGGAGGGTTTTAGAGAGAAGTTTGAGAGAGAAAGAAGGGTAAAGGTGTGAAAAAATAAAAGATGTGTGCCTCTATTTATAGGCTAGAAATTAGCTCAACTCGGCGAGTTCTGAGCCTCCAACTCATCGTGTTGAGTGCCAAGTGTCACCATCTGGTGGCAAGGCGTGGGGAGGAAGCAATGGTCAAGATTGTGCCACATGCCACTCGTAGGTTACTCCAAAAACTAATTATCTTCTAAAATCCATACCTTTTGTATATGAGCTCCGTTTTTAGCGTTATTTATATATGCGTGTAGGTGGTGACGTACTATACACTTTTGTTTATGTAACACCCAGTTTTGAAAGTACTCGGTTGTGGTCTCGGAAGCCAAAAGATAGGAGCGATTCGTTTTTTATGGGTCTCGGTTTTTATTCAGAAGGTTTTAGGCTTGGGTGTGGCTAGGAGCGTAGGGCTTCTCGCCGCCTTTTCATGGGTATAAAGTTTGCCGGAAACGGACTTAAAATGAAGGAGTTATGGCACTTTGAAGTTATTGTCAATTTTAGCCACTAATAGAGTTTAGTGACAAGGCAGCCCCATGCATGCAAGGAATGCATGTGTGTGTTTAGCTAGGTATGTGCGGCGTAAGTTGGGTGATGCCCAGCGTATAAGGTTATATGGTCGCAGGTGCGGAGAGGCGTACGCCCAACATTCGCTCAATGTCCCTAAACCCTAATTTTTATGGTATGTCACTATATATAGAACATTATGCCCTCAAGGATCAGCCTCCTTCTCACCCTTAGACAGTTTTCATGAAACCCTAATCTTCTTTGAGTGTTCTTGGGGCTAAGAAGACCATTAGATATCATTTTGGGGTTGTGGACCCATTTTCCAAGCAAGTGAAGAGCATAGCAAGGTGGGGGGGTCAAATGAGAATCAATAGATCCAAGATTGTGGTTCCATTTCAGGTCATCTTGACGTATAAAGTCTAAAACATTCCTCAAGTATGCTTAGATCTATGTGAATGGAGTTTTTGGACCTTTTAGGTCCCAAGAATGGACCTTTATGACTCAACTCGATTTCTTGGTCCAGGGTTGCCACCCTTAGTGTCATATGAGTCCCATAAGCAGTAAAGTTTCAATCTTTAGGGTTTATTTGTGACCATGCATGAGATCTAGCCCTTTCCATTGAAGTTTGTTGTCACATTTAAAGTTTGGGCTCATTTGGTGGGTTGCAAGCCACCAAGTAATCAACTTTATGGATTTATACGTTGAAGAGGACAAGGATCTGTAATTGTAGCTTTTAGAATAGAATATTAAGCACTTAATGGGAAAAGTAGCTTAATAAAAGAGTAAGCTAGGCGTACATGCAGGAACGCACAGCGTACACCAGTACGCTTAGCGTACAGAGGAGTACGCCCCGCATACTCATCAGTTATGGGCTTGCTGCGTTTTGGGCCTCAGGTTGGTCTAAGTAGTGCACTTTGGGTCTTTGGGCCATAGTGGGCCATCAGAAGTCAGATGTTTTGGGCCAAGAATATGTTTAGGCTTAGGGTAATGCCCATTAAAGGGATTGGGCCCAATTTAGCAAATTAGGCCATTACAGGCCACTAATGAGCTTGGAAAGCCTAGCTAGTGTTGGGCCTTTTGTATTAATGGCTTTGGACCTTAGATATGGACCAAGTTAGAGTAGGGGTAAAATGGTCATTTTACCCTTAGGATGATTATTGATTTGGACTAATTTTCATTTTGGGTAATGGTAGCTCGGAGAGTCGAGAAACCAGCAGTTCGTGGATCCGCCAGCTAGCAGCGAGAGGTATATTTGCAGAGTTCTACAGTTGGCTTGTGAGGTGAGTCTCCATACTGTTTGTATGGGTCGAAGGCACCAATGTCGGCCCATTTAGTTTATGTATGATAGGAAGACCCAGGGGTTCACCCTAGGCATTATGCATAAAAGACCAGGTGGCTGCTTCTGGCACACAGTATGATATTATGTATTGTAGGAAGACCTAGGGGTTAGCCCTAGGTAATATGTATGAAAGACTAGGAGGTGGCTCCTGGCACACTGTATGTCATTATGTATGAAAGACAGGTGCTGGCTTGTAACACCCATAAAAATCATGACAAATTAGAAGTTTAAAAAACATTTCAAAACCATTAAATCATTACAACTTGTTTTCAAAATGTATAATATCAGAGTTTTTCCATGAACATAAACAAAGCATGAGGAGTTGTACGATCAAGCCTTCACCTTGTCATGATCCCCTGATGTACCTGAAATAGTAAACTAAAATTGTAAGCCTGAAAGCTTAGTGAGTTCCCACAAAATACTCATACCCACAACAATACACATATAATCAGAAACAGCATACTATGGGTCCAGTCAACCATCGGGTTGGAATACCCCAGGCCCACACCCAACAGGTTGGGATGCCAACATACTATGTGTCCAATCATCCTCGGGTTGGAATACACCAGGCCCACAACCAAAAGGTTGGAATACCTACATACTATGAGTCTGGTCATCCTTCGGATGGAGTACTCACGGCCCACAACCAATAGGTTGGAATTCCCAGGTCTATTGGCTTACGCAAAAAGTAGATAACCCTCGACCGCCAAATGAACATGTGCACATATAACAGATAATCACATAACATTCTATAGAAAACAACTGATCTAACGGATCATACCACATAGCACATAATACCATCTTATCTACCAGGATACCGATCTAACAGATCATACCACATCCCACATAATATTATCTTACCCTCTAGTATATCGATCTAACAGATCATACTAGCATAACATAACCATATAACAATCCAAAAGGCCAGCCTTGGTGTCTTAGACCCTTTAGTATAGTGAGGATAACTCACCTAGCACTGCTGAAGTTCCGCAAATAAAACTCCAACTACTGTTTGACAGATTTCCAAACTGTCAACATCAAACAATACCCAATTAATAATTGGGTTCCAAGCCCAAGGTCCAACTCACACTCAAAAGACCCAAAAATCAAGTAATGGGCCAAAGCTCAACATGTTTCCCTGTTTTCCAAATTGGGCACAAACCTTTATAAGGTCTTACCATAAGGCCAAACCATTTAGTCCAGTCCAACATTATAAAGGCCTAAACTATGGCCCATCTATGGCCTAATTTTCCAAATTAGGCCCAAACCTTCACATGAGCCTTACCCTAAGCCCGTTAAATTATTATACTTCAATCATTAAAGCCTAATAAAAAAGCCCAAATCAAGGCCCAAGTGAACTTAGGGTTTCCACATGAAATGATGATTAGGGTTAAGTGTTTCTTACTTAACTCATTAAGGACTTAATCCATTAATTCCAATATTGCCTTAGGTTAATTTGCCAATGATTATTATTTAATATTTTAAGTTTAATAATTAATTCTCATGCGGTCCCGATCAATCCCAAAATTAGGGTTTCACATAAAATGACAATTAGGGTTAAGTGTTTCACTTAACCCATTAAGGACTTAATCCATTAAGTCCATCATTCTTCTAAATAAATCATATTGTGTGGTTGGGCTTAATACACAATCCATTCAAATGGCCCAAATGTGGGTCCCAATAAGTCAAAACCTATAAGTCCAATATAAGGGTTTTCTAAACCCTAATTAGGGTTTCCAACCCTATCTTAGCCCAACAGTCCCCATAGCTAGGTCTTTTGATCAATTAGGGTTCATTAGACCCATTAGTCACATGTTTGGGATTTTAGATCAATTAAGGATTCATCGGGCCTATTAGATTTTATTAGGCCCATTAGTTTTATTATGCCCATTAGGTTTTTAGTCCCCTTGTCCAAACGTCTCAAACGAGTCCAAAACGCAAACAAGGCACACTGCCACCCAACACGGCGGCTAGTGGCGGCAGCCACCATCCTATGGTGGTGGTTTGACTTTTTATTTTCATTATTTCATTTTTTGTTACAATGTACAATGCTAACCCCAAAGACCACACACACACTAATACAACACACACACACACACAACCACCTTGTGGTGGATGGCAACAACCACCATGGATGGCGGCCATGATAGGTTTCTCCCTCGTTTTCCGGCCATCAGACAACACCTACAACACACATACTTTAGATTGCATAATATACTCCAGCCACCCACCTGGTGGTTCAAGGCGGCGACAACGACAATTTTGGGATGGCAGTCACAGCGGCCACCATGGCTGGCGGCCATGGTGGTTTTTTCCCTCAATCTCCGGCTAGCAACCCTCGCACCATACATCTCAGATTCAACATCAACACCTATCCAAACATAAAACGAGACCATAGCTCCCGACTAATGACTATGCGGTTGGACAAAATGAGACGGCAAACAAGGGCCACTTCTGGCGGCAACAGCGGCCTAAACGACGTCGAAAACCTTGAGAAGGGAGGAGATGCGAGATGAGGTTGGTCTAACCAATGGGTTCTGGTCTTTCATGACCTGCTCTTCTTCGTTTACAACAAACACTTGGTCTCGGTGGTGTTCCTGGCTATTCACGACATTGCAACGGCATCAGGTGGTAGAACAACAACGCTCATCGATGAGGCAGCAGGTGGAGCAGCAGCGCTACGGTGATGATTACAGTGGCGGTTGAAGGAAAAGAAGAAGAAGAATGGTGGAGATTTGGTGCCTTCTTAGCGGCCGCTAGTTGATCGGAATGGGTGGCGGTGCCGGTGGTGGGAGGCATAAGGGTGGTGGTGGCAGCTGCATTCTTTCCTAGGGTTAGGGTTTAGTGGTAACCAGCAGTTCTAAGGCTATATACCCGAGCCCTAACAATCTTATTGCCATAATGCCAAGATCAACCCTCCTTTTCTCTTTTTCTGTCAAACTAAGGCCATAATTTACTGTTCTCACCCCTGCTCATAAAATTCCTTTCATATTTAGTCCGACAGTTACAATTCAGCCCCCCCTTTACAAATTATTCCCAAATAAAGTCCATGTGTTACCCTTTTAACCCTGACTTTCAAAATTCTTTACAAATTGAGTCTGAAATTTACCATTTAGCCCTTGCTTCCCATAACCTATCCATCTTAAGTCCTGATAATTTACCACGTGATCCCTACCTTCATAAATACTTACAAAACTACTCCGGAACTGACACTTTTAACCCTTGACTTCTAAAATTGTAACCTTTGGCTCCCAAAAACCATCACCTTGCTATATAATTATTGATTTTAGGGCTATTATATAATACTTAGTTTATTTATTAAATAAAAGGGATGTTACATCTCCCCAACTTAAATTAGATTTCGTCCTCGAAATCATTCCTTACCATTCCTTACACGCTCAACCATTCTAGTAACATGGTCACCTTCCTGGGCACACCCTAGTTTTCCCATGGTAGTTGTGACCAATCTTCGTAATGCCCTAAAATCCACATATGTATGAATTTTTTGCAACGAAATCATGTCTACTTAATTTGAAATGTGCAGTCTCGAGGTGGTCAGACTCCCTAACAGGTCATTCATACAACATCAATATCGTTGAACCCAACCCGCTTATCCTTCACCTAACTACTCAACTTCTGATAACTCGAGGTTCCCACTATGAAACAGGGTCACAGGACAAATCATCCTTACATACCACTTATACTTGGCCAAGGCTCAGATACTCTCATTGTGAGTGACTTGTCACCCCCCCCCCCCAAATCATCTAGCTATTTCGTCTGTACTCGCAACCTGAAATAAAAATGCTAACACTGCCCAAATATTGAAACTACTAGAACACCGAACTGCTTGAAGTAGTGAGCTGCTACATAGCTGCTTCCTAAAATCTATCGAGACCTTCCTGGTCTCAATCCATCCATCAGTCATCTAAAATACCGGGTTCCATCTGCTAGATTAGTGTCTAAGTTTGTAACTATATTTGGTATGTACTTGACCCGGTTGTGCATGGTCCTTTTGGGTTGCCTTCACCGAAGGAACTTGACAAGGTAATTTGAGGAGAGAGAGAGAGGATATTATGGTTTATTAATATATTATAAGAATAATATATGAAAAGAGAAATCATGTTTATTTAATTAGTATTGGTCATAAATTAGTTAGGAATTAATTTGGTGACTAAAAGAGATTAATTAAATAAAGGGGCATAAACTGTCAAATGTATGATAGTTGAGTTTTAGGCTAAGGGAACCCAATGGACTAAGGGGAAACGGAATTATGATGAAGGATCATCATATTTTCTTCCAAGTGCCTTATTCTAGAAGGTTTCTTGGGCTGCTTGGTGGCTAAGTTATCCATTGGGGTTTAGACTGAAACCCTAGCAGCTAGCACTATAAATATGACCCCAAGGCTCCAATTTTCGGCCACTTGCTTCCAAGGGAAACACTAGGGCCGAATATTAACATCCTCCCTCCTCTCTCAAAGTTGCCTTCTTGATTGAGGTGTTTGTGATCCACTAGAGGAGTTACAATTGTGACTCTAAGCTCAAGAGAAGAAGAGAAGAAGATCTAAGCCACTTTTTGAAGAGGTAAACATCTAGATATGATGTATTAAGTTAATTTTTCGATTTATGTATGCCAGATTAGGGTTTGCAAGTCTTGGATTCAATGCATGTATAATAGAGAAACCTAGATCCAAGCATTACAGTTTGTATGAGCACATAGGATTGTTCTTATGCTTAAAACCCATCAGTGGTATCATAGCCTTGATTGGTTTCTGTTGTATGTGATGCCTTGAGTATTTATTATTGAAAATCATTTTTCTTGCCTCTGCCCAACTCAACTCGTCGAGTCCGTATCTGGACTCGGCGAGTCTGTGCATCAGGCAGAGGATATTTCGGGATTTTGTTGTTGTTTTGTTATGGGATTAATGTCTAAATTGTTTTTTGAAGATAAAATCCGAATTTTATTGTATTTGAATGGTTATCCCTACCAAAACAATAGATAATTTCAAATCTTTTGAATAATAGTTTGTTTATATGATAAATATGGATTATTTGAATTATTTGGTAATTATCTTGTAACTAAAACTGGATTAGGTCAAATATGGATAATTATGAAATTAATTGTTTAATTTGAATTATTTGTTACTTGATCCCTTTTGTTTTGAAAAGTTCAAAACTTGTCCTCATGTTTTGAAATTTAAATTTTATGATTAAAAGTTTAAATTTTGAGTAATTTAAATTTCAAACCCTTAGAGTTTTACAAGTTTAAAATTCAACCCTATACTATTATATTTTTACAAGATTATATATATATATATATATATATATATATATATATATATATATATATATATATATATATATGTGTGTGTGTGTGTGTGTGTGTCTATGTATGTATGTATAAGAATAAGCTAGTCTCATCGCTAATAGGCCTCATTCATGAAGCCGATCTATAAGGTGGGTATAAAGTTACTGCCTATAAAATGATGCTTAATGGGTGTACGCTCACACCCACCACTTGATTGGTGGAGGGTCGTTAGCCGAACGGATAGGATAGGGCACTTAATACCTCATTATAAGTCTAATGAATATTTCAAAGTAACTAACATGTTTTTACAAATTCCCAATCTTATTTACTTTAGGGCAAAATGTGAAAATGATGCTATTCCATGGAATTACACTTTTTACCCTTGTCAAACGTTAGTGGAGCGTGTGTGGTTAACTGGCACACTAATTTGGGATTGACATTGGTGGCAAAGGGTGGCTCGATGTTTGTCATAGATCAATGGAGTGTGCGTGGCTAACCGGCACATTGATTAGGTGATAGAGACATTGAGTGCACCATGTCAATTCGCATGGTTATTCACAACTTGTTTGCGATCCTCGGCATCCCAGTCGCAAACTTGAAGTGCATATCGACATTTAAACATGTCGTTGAAAAGTTCAATGAATCTCAAAGATCTACGAGTTTTCAAATACATTTAAAACTTAATCTTTTTTATGTTTTTCGTGGTGAAAATTAGTGAATCATCATTCACTTACCTTCAAATTATTTACTTTTAGAGTACGGCATCCCTTTCTAGGTTGTAAATAATGTTGTTGGGTGCTAGCCCCGATTTCTCATTTGGTTGTTTAATTGGGAATTCAATTCTAATCAAACTTTGTTCCTTTCTATTTGCAGATGTCTAACACAAACGCAAACAACAATGCTCCTGGCTCATTCTCCCTGATGAGCCTATGTCAAAAAGTGATGTTTCATGGATCAAATTTCAATGAATGGATGAGATACATTCGCATGATTGCTTGTTACAAGGACAAAGAATATGTCCTCGACGAGAAGCTTGAAAAAATCAATCCAGAAGTCGCTACTCCCGAAGAAATGGCCGTCTTTGAGGCCCACGAGCATGATGCAACGAAAGTTCATTGCATTATGCTGGCCACTATGAATCTTGAACTCCAAAAGTCCTATGAGGACATGTATCCATATGAAATGCACCAAGATTTGCTGGAGAGGTACCACCAAAGTGCAAGGCAAGAGCGCTATGAGATCATCACCAATATGATCACCACTAAGATGGGGAGTGGAGAGTCCCTAACCACGCATTTGAAAAAGATGCAAAGGTATGTTGATCTTCTTCGCAAGTTAAATGTTAACTTTGGGGAAGATCTGGCTATCGACATCATTCTCCACTCATTTCCCTCATGCTACAACCAATTTAGGATGACCTATCATATGAACAAAGAAGAGGTCACCTTAAGCAAACTCCAAGGGCTCTTAAGGATTGTTGAGAGCAATCTTAAGGACAAATATGTTGCATCATCCTCTATTGCGGATGCTCCCGTGTTGGCAATTGGTCAAGGAAAGGGAAAGAAGAGGAATGCTCCATGTAAGAGCCAACAAAAGGGTAAGCCCCATGATGGTTCCTCTTCTAGTGGAACCAAAGTTGGTTCGGTCAAACCCTCTTCCGACCCCAAAAAAGTAGAGTGCTATTACTGCCACGAGAAGGGCCACTGGAAATGAAGTTGCCCTAAGTATCTGCAAGACATAAAGGATGGGAAGATTAAGCCCACCTTCGCAGGTATGTATTCTATTAAATCTAACAACTCATCATTTGCTACTTCATGGGTTCTTGATATAGGGTGTGGTTACAACATTTGTTCTGATTTGCAGTGCCTAAGAAGAAGTAGGGAGATGGAACATGGGAAGATAAACTTGATTATGGGAAACCGAAGATCATCGCCTGTGACCAGAGTCAGAGTTTATTCTTTAGTGTTGAGTAATGGGTTAGGATTAGATTTAGATCATTGTTGTTATTCGCCATATATGGCAAGAAACATTATTTCATTTCATGGATTGTTTAGACAAGTTTTCAGATATTCTTTTGATAATAGTAATGGTTCTATTAATATTTATTTGAATGGTGTCTTTTATTTCAATGCATTACCTTGTAATGGGATTTATGAATCTATGATGGTCATTGATAATTTAGGAAATGTTGTATTAAATATTGATTCGTCTACTAGTCTAGACAAAGCATGCTTGTGGCATTGTCGCCTTGGCCATCTCAACAAGAAATGCATAGCCCAACTCCAAAATGATGGAGTGTTGGAGTCATTCGACCTTAGGGACGATGACGTGTGTGAATCTTGTTTACTTGGGAAGATGACCAAGTCACCCTTTACTGGTACTTGTGAAAGGGTTGAGGGTCTATTGGATCTCATACACACCGATGTGTGTGGGCCCTTTAGATCCACCACAAGGGATGGTTGCCACTTTTACATGACTTTTACAGATGATTATAGCAGATATGGATATATATACTTAATCAAGCTAAAGTCAGAAACCTTTAAAAAGTTCAAAGAGTTCAAGAATGAAGTGGAGAAACAGTTGGGCAGGAAAATCAAGATGTGTCGGTCAGACCGAGGATGAGAGTACCTAAGTCTAGAGTTTCACGACTATCTAAAGGAATGCGTAATTGTTTCGCAATTGATGCCTCCGAGGACGCCACAATTGAATGGTGTGGCTGAGAGACGTAATCGAAACTTATTAGACATGGTTCGTTCTATGATGAGTCGGGCTTTGTTTCCAATAGCTTTCTGGGGGTATGCCTTAGAGACTTCCATCCATATCCTTAACTTAGTTCCCACCAAGAAGGTTACCAAGACTCTCCCTCGTTGGCACATATTAAGGTTTGGGGTTGCAAGGCTTTCATAAGACGAGAGACTCATGACAAGCTCAAACCTCGTAGTGAGAAGTGTTATTTCATCGGCTATCCACAAAAGTCTTTTGGCTATCTCTTCTATAGACCGAGTGATAATGTTGTCTTCGTTGCTAGAAGAGGAGTTTTCCAAGAAAAGGAACTGATAAGTCAAGAAGACAGTGAGAGGAAAATTGATCTTGAAGAGATCCAAGAGCAAAGCGATGAAGGAACCTCTAACACTGGCGCTCAACCCGAGGAGGAAACTCCGGTTGAACCTATTGATGCGTCCTTACCTCTTAGACGTTCTAGTAGGGTTAGTGTTCAACCCCAGTTTTATGGTTTTCATATTACTCCTGAAGGGGATATGTTTATTAGTGATGAAACAATGATAAATTTGGACGAGCCTAGAAGCTACAAAGAAGCCATGGAAGGCCCGGATTCCGCCAAATGGAAAGACGAGATGGACAACGAGATTCATTCCATGTACGACAACCAAGTTTGGAATTTGGTTGATAATGTATCGGGTCGTAAGACATTCGGATGCAAGTGGATCTTCAAGAAGAAGATGGACATGGATGGGAAAGTGCACACTTATAAAGCGTGATTGGTTGCAAAGGGCTTTACTCAAACTCTTGGAGTTGACTATGATGAGACCTTCTCACCAGTTGCGAAGATAAAGTCTATTAGGGTAATGCTCGCAATGGCTACATTTCATGATTATGAAATATGGCAGATGGACGTGAAAACCACTTTCCTTAATGGAGAGTTGGTTGAGGATGTTTACATGAATCAGCCAGCAGGTTTTGTCGATGCGAAACATCCAAATAGAGTATACAAGCTTGAGAAATCCATTTATCGATTGAAACAAGCATCTCACAGATGGAATCATTGTTTTGATGAGAAAGTTAAAGAGTTTGGATTTTTTCGAAGACAAGATGAATCTTGTGTATATGTCAAAGCCAGTGAGAGTATAGTGAGCTTCCTCGTATTGTATGTTGACGACGTACTACTCATAGGAAACGATGTCCTAACCTTGCAGGAGGTCAATTCCTAGCTTGGGAAATTTTCCGCTATGAAGGACCTCGGAGAGGCTGCTTATATTCTGGGAATAAGGATAGTGAGAAACAGGGAAAAGAGACTGATAGGACTCAGTCAGGATACATATTTGGATAAGGTACTAAAGCGTGTTAGTATGGAAAATTCAAAGAAAGGGAAGTTATCAATCCAAAGCAATACTAAGCTGAGTAAGACTCAGAGCCTAAGTACAGAGGTAGAGATAGCTGATATGAGCAGAGTACCTTATGCTTCCGTAGTCGGTTACGCTATGACTTGTACTCGCCCTGATGTGGCCTTCGCTTTGAGCATGCTCAGTAGATATCAGGGGAACCCTGGTAGAGCTCATTGGATTGCAGTAAAGAATATTCTTAAGTACCTATGAAGGACCAAGGAATGGTTTCTAGTCCTCGATGGGAGTGATAAATTAAGGGTACGAGGGTACAATGACGCTAGTTTTCAGACGGATCGAGATAGTTACCAATCGCAGTCGAGCTGGGTCTTTACCCTTAATGGAGGTGCAGTAACTTGGAAAAGTTCCGAGCAGGAGACTGTAGCTGATTCAACGTGCGAATCAGAGTACATTGCAGCAAGTGAAGCGTCAAAGGAGGCTATATGGTTGAAGAACTTCATTGTAGACCTTGGAGTTGTGCCATCTATAAAGGAGCCGATGGAAATTTTCTGTGATAATGAAGGAGCAGTTATTTTAACAAAGGAACCGAGGGATCATGGAAGATCTCGACATATCGACAGAAAATACCAATTTATCAGACATCAGGTAGAAGAGGGACTCCTCGTTGTAAAGAGGGTATCGTCATAAGAAAGCCCAGCAGATCCCCTTACAAAGGGACTGAGTAGGGTCAAACACTTGCAGCACACTAGGAGCATTGGGCTGAAGGATGATATAAGTTTGGATTAGATAGATAAGAAACGTGTAATAGATAATTTGTACTTGACGTTTGATGAATAAATAAAGTTGTGTTATTTATGAGTAAAGCTAATATCTTGTGTTGGTTATTTATCTATTCTTTCAATTTTGCATGTTTTGACATCCTAAATAATAAGATTATTCGAACAGTCCATAGTGGTTCATATTTTGGAAGTAGATGTGAATGAAGACTGTCATGAATTGTTTGTAGATTGTCTAAAAGATTTTGGGCATAGCAAAGGTTTGCTACGATGTTCATGAGTGCTTATGAATATAATTTGAGCATTGTTGTAAACCCACGCTTGCTGGTATCACTATTTTGATGAGTGATCGCAAGATGATAATATCATACGATCTTTGAACCTAGAGATATGGTTATTGGTTGCTAGTTGATCGTACATTGATAATGTGAAAATGCATCAGTAACTTGATGTCATAAAACACATTATTGTGTGTGACTTAACTAGTGAATGATAAAAGCATATAAGTCGAAGTTTTTCTGTTCCTTTTATCCTAAGAGGATAAGAGCGATATCTGGCCACTCGATGATTTGGTTCGACTTATGTGCCAGGCCCGGTCAAAATGAAGTTGATGTCTTTAACTAAATTCTATGTCGAACAAATTAGAGATTGAGAAACAAATGTTAGACAATAAGTATTGACAACATGATATCTAGAACAAAGGATTGGATGATCCCTTATTTGAAGGACTTTTTGTATCAAAGTTGACAGAAGTATATAAGAGCTACGATTGCTAATCGGATCTTGAAGTCATATATGAGATATAGTTACTAGACTTATCCAAGTGGGAGACTGTTGGATTAGTATCTAAGTCCGTAACCATATTTGGTATGTACTTGACCCGGTTGTGCATGGTCCTTTTGGGTTGCCTTCACCTAAGCAACTTGACAAGGTAATTTGAGGAGAGAGAGAGAAAGAGAGAGAGAGAGAGAGAGAGAGAGGATATTATGGTTTATTAATATATTATAAGAATAATATATTAAAAGAGAAATCATGTTTGTTTAATTAGTATTGGTCATAAATTAGTTAGGAATTAATTTGGTGACTAAAAGAGATTAATTAAATAAAGGGGCATAAACTGTCAAATGTTTGATAGTTGTGTATTAGGCTAAGGGAACCCAATGGACTAAGGGGAACGAAATTATGATGAACGATCATCATATTTTCTTCCAAGGGCCTTATTCTAGAAGGTTTCTTGGGCTGCTTGGTGGCTAAGTTATCCATTGGGGTTTAGACTGAAACCCTAGCAGCTAGCACTATAAATATGACCCCAAGGCTCCAATTTTCGGCCACTTGATTCCAAGGGAAACACTAGGGCCGAATATTAACATCCTCCCTCCTCTCTCAAAGTTGCCTTCTTGATTGAGGTGTTTGTGATCCACTAGAGGAGTTAAAGTTGTGACTCTAAGCTCAAGAGAAGAAGAGAAGAAGATCTAAGCCACTTTTTGAAGAGGTAAACATCTAGATATGATGTATTAAGTTAATTTTCGAATTATGTATGCCAGATTAGGGTTTGCAAGTCTTGGATTCAATGCATGTATAATAGAGAAACCTAGATCCAAGCATTAGGGTTTGTATGAGCACATAGGATTGTTCTTATGCTTAAAACCCATCACCAGCTTGGTCACTGAGCTAAAAGGGCTCCCACATAGTTGCCTCACACGAATTTCGAACAAAATCCTTACCTGGAACTAGCTGGCACTAGTTATCATGCCACTGTGACTTTAACATCCTCCTTATCCAACCGATCAGATCCGTGCATTGAATCCCATTGTTACCAAATCCACGACTAAAAGTGATTGCTACATGACCAATGGTAGCCTTACGTCACACGCAAACTTAAGTAATCCATTTCTTCCTTGATATCATAATTGTAGTGACATTCCTAAAGTCTTATCACTGGCTTAACCAGGTCTAATCCCTCTAGGGAAACCCATGAACCAATCTGTGGATTTTCGTATCCTCATTGCTACACCCGAACTGGTGGGTATTATTATCCCTTCTGCATCATAACAATGCACTCATGCTATTTACCAACCTAGTGAATGTTGTGGCTACACCCACATATTTACATTACTTTAGCACTATCTGGCTAACCTTGTGAATGTTACGGCTACACTCGTAGACTTATAACACTTCTCACACTATCTGCCAACCTAGTGAATGCTACAGCTACACCCGCAGACTTACAACACTTCCCATACTAATCGATCGCTAGTGAATGCTACGGCTACCCCCGCAGTCTTACAACACTTCTCATACTAACTAATCGCTAGCTAATGCAATGGCTACCCTCGCAGTTTTAGAACACTTTCCATACCGATTGAACACGCACTCGACCTAACACACGACTAAACTCAATTCATGGCTAGAATCCCAACCTAATTTCCCAAAGTTCTGCTATCAAGCACCGAGAAGACACGATTCACATGCTGGGGAGTTTTACCGAACTTCGAACTCACAATACACTCAAACCAAGTAGCCACTAGGGTTCTCTTCCTTCCTGAAAACAAGGCGAAACCTATCCCAATTTCAAAACCGATCCTACTTCTACATTATGGGATGATTCTCCCCCACTTAGATTCAACTAAGTCTTCACAATACATGAAAATTTGAGGATTCCCAATCCTTCTAACTTTTTAACAATCGATTTGATGACAACCAGAACTTTCCAACTAGTACTCCTTTACTCACCAGCTCGATCATCCATAGTTGAACTGTAGTAGCTGAAACAACCTCTGCCCTAAACCAGCCACAAACTACTCCCAAGACATAGTCTCCAATCCCCAGAAGTGCAATAGATCGCACAATCAATCCTTACCGTCAGATGCAAGAGATCCAAGGTGAATAAGATCTTAGCTCCTATGGGTCGAAATGGTAACTGCATAAGCCTCACAAGATACTCATGCCACATCGACCCACCTACGGTCACCAGCGCTGAAATATTGTCGCCAACCCCTACGACTAACTGACCCGAGCTGGAACACAACCTAATCCTGGGGTCCTAAGTCTGCCCACTCCTTTGAGCTCAAAAACTAAAAGGGTACAATCCTTTCCCTATAAAACGACATTCCAATCCAACAATTAACCATTCTACTTCCAGTTGCAAAACTCCAGCTGCACATAATCATCAATCCCCTTCGGAGTCTCCGCGACTCGCATTCCGGCCTTGAGAAAAACCCCCAAAGTCTCAAATCCAGAAACTTCTGTGATAGGCACTCCCGCTCAACCCGCAAAATGTAATGAGTACAGAACATATCCCTAGTCCTAAGTAACTTCAGCCCTCTGCTCATCAGAATATGTCCCAGTAACAAGTCCCAGTACTGGAAAGCTCAACCAGCTCCTCCCCTTGTCATCGTTACAGTTGTTGTAGCTGCTGCGGAAGCCGTCTCAGCAAGGGATGCATAGCGCTCATCAAAATACTCAACCATGTCGGCCTTAATAGACCCAAACATCTCCGGAAACTGTCCCCGAATAACCCTGATCACCTTCTCCCGGATGATCTCACTGACACAGCCCTCTCACAATGTTGGCCTATCCTGGATGCCAGCTCCCGATCCTAACCTGGATCCGGTCACACGACATCTCGTAACCACCATTCTAGTAACACATCATAAAGTTCTATGATAATCCATATAATCACAGGGGATCAACTCTCAACTCAACCCTAGGGGTTGTGACTTCCTTGTTATGCGTATTGGTCATGTGCTTTCAGTAGTACAAACCCATACTACCTTCCACACCTACCTATATTTGTCTTAAGTATCATCACAACGCCCTAACAATATACATAATCATAGCGAGTGCTCAATCCTCACTCCTAGAGGATTGCTAAATAACACATAACTGGCCTCCCAACCTCTCCCAACCCACCCATCCATGAAACTTCCACCAACCCTGCAACACTAGTGTATACTAGCCATACATAACGTTATACCCCATAGACTTTCGAATATCCAATCCTACCCTAAGCTCCCAATCAAACAAGAACATAACATAAGGCCAAATCAAACATTCTCGGGCTATAAGATCTTAATTATGTATAACCATGATGCATACACTAAGCAACTACAGTAACGATGTTATTCTCATATAAAGGAAACCCTAGGATAGCAAGCATCATGTAATCAGGCAGTTCTATCATGCGATTCCTAAATATCCCTAGCCTAGCACTAGCATGTTGTTCTAACATATCACACAATCAAATAACTATAGGGTATTTTGGGGTCTACTTAATGGCTCCGGCTGATCGTACACCCTGCATCCTCCTTTACTTATTTTGAAAACCATTCTTGAAATCATTTTGAAAATCTTTCCTTGATTTGAGACTGGTTCACATGAATGTTTCTCCAATTCACTCAAACCTGGATCTGATACCAACTTGTAACACCCATAAAAGTCATGCCAAATTTGAACTTTTAAAAACATTTCAAAATGATTAAATCATTACAAATTGTTTTCAAAATGTATAATATCAGAGTATTCCCAGAAACATAACCAAAACATGAGGAGTTGTACGATCACGCCTTCGCCTTTTCGCGATCCCTTGATGTACTTGAAACAGTAAACTGAAACTGTAAACCCAAAAGCTTAGTGAGTTCCCCCAAAATACCCATACCCACAACAATACACATATAAACAAAAACAACATAATATGGGTCCAGTTAACCATCAGTTTAGAATACCCCAAGCCCACAACCAACAGGTTGGAATGCCAACATACTATGGGTCCAATCATCCTCGGGATGGAATACCCCAGGCCCACAACCAACATGTTGGAATGCCTACACACTATGAGTCCAGTCATCCTCGGGATGGAGTACACACGACCCACAACCAACAGGTTGGAATGCCCAGGTCTATTGGCCTTTGCACAAAGCAGATAAGCCTGGACCGCCAAACGAACATGTGCACATATAATATATAATCACATAATAGTCTATAGACAATAACTGATCTAACAGATCATACGACATAGCACATACTACCATCCTATCTACAAGGATACTGATCTAACAGATCATACCACATACCACATAATGTTATCCTACCCTCTAGGATACCGATCTAGCAGATCATACTAGCATAACATAACCAGATAACAATCCAAAGGGTCGGCCTTGGTGCCTTAGACCCTTGAGTATAGTGAGGATAACTTACATGGCACTGCTGAAGTCCCGCAGATAAAACTCTAGCTACTGGTTGACAAATTTCCGAACAGCCAATAGTAAACAATACCCAATTAATAATTGGGTTCCAAGCCTAAAGTCCAACTCACACTCCAATGACCCAAAAGTCAAGTAATGGGCCAAATCCCAACATATTGCCTTGTTTTCCAAATTGGGCCCAAACCTTTATAAGGTCTTACCATAAGGCCCAACCATTTAGTCCAATCCAACATTCGACATTCTCATGGCCCAATATACATCATCATAAAGGCCCAAACTATGGCCCATCTATGGCCCAATTTTCCAAATCAGGTCCAAACCTTCACATGGGCCTTACCCTAAGCCCATTAAATTATTATAGTCCAATCACCAAAGCCCAATCGAAAAGCCCAACTCAAGACCCAAGTGAAATTAGGTTTTCCACATAAATTGACGATTAGGGTTAAGTGTTTCTTACTTAACCCATTAAGGACTTAATCCATTAAGTCCCATATTGCCTAAGGTTAATTTACCAATGATGATTATTTAATATTTTAAGTTTAATAATTAATTCACGTGCGGTCCAAATCAATCCCAAATTTAGGGTTTCACATAAAATGACAATTATGGTTAAGCGTTTCTCACTTAACCCATTAAGGACTTAATCCACTAACTCCATCACTCTTTTAAATAAATCATATTGTGTGGTTGGGATTAATACACAATTCCATTCCAATAACCCAAATGTCGGTCCCGATAAGTTCAAGCCCATAAATCCAATATTAGGGTTTCCAACCCCATCTTAGCCCAACAGGCCCAAAAACTAGGTCTTTTGATCAGTTAGGGTTCATTAGACCCATTAGTCAAATGTTTGGGCTTTTAGATCAATTAGGGCTTCATTGGTCCCATTAGGGTTTACTAGGCCCATTAGTTTCATTAGGCCCATTAGGGTTTTAGTCCCCTTGTCCAAACGTCATAAACAAGTCCAAAACGCAAATGAGGCACACCGCCACCCAACACGACAGCTGGTGGCGGCAGTAGGCGACAACCACCATGCTATAGTGGTGGTTTTAGTTTTTCTTTTCATTATTTCATTTTTTGTTACAATGTACAATGCTAAGCCCCAAAGAACACACACACACACATAACCACCTTGTGGTGGTCGGCGGTGATAGATGGTGGTAGCTACCATGGCTGGCGGCCATGGTGGGTTTCTCCTCCATTTTTCGGCCATCAGACAACGCCTACAAAACACATACTTCAGACTGCATAATACACTCCAGCCACCCACCTGGTGGTTCAAGTCGGCAACAATGATAGTTTTAAGATGGCGGCGGCGGTGGCCACCATGACTGGCAGCCATGGTGGTTCTTTCCCTCAATCTCCAGGAAGCAACCCTCGCACCATACATCTCATATTCAACAATAACACCCATCCAAATATAACACGAGACCACAACTCTCAACTAACGACTAGGTGGCTGGACAAAATGAGACGGTGACCAAGGGCCACTTTCGGCGGCAACAGTGGCCTGAACGATGTCGAACACCTTGATAAGGGTGGAGACGCGAGATGATGTTGGTCTAAGGGTTCTAGTCATTCAAGACCTGCTCTTCTTCGTTCACAACCTACACTTGGTCTCGGTGAGGTTCCCGCCATTCACGACATTACAGCGACATCAAGTGGCGGAACAACAACATTTGTTGACGAGGCAGCAGGTGGAGCAACAGCGATGCGACGGTGCTTACAGTGATGGTTGAAAAAAGAAAAGAAGAAGAATAAGACTGGTGGAGGTTTGGTGCCCGCTTAGCGGCCGCTAGTTGATCGGAATGGGTGGTGGTGCTGGTGGTGGGAGGCATAAGAGTAGTGGTGGCGGCTGCATTCTTTCCTAGGGTTAGGGTTTAGTGGTAACCGGTAGTGCTAAGATTATATACTCGATCCCTAACAATATTATTTCCATAATGCCATTATCAGCCCTCCCTTTCTCTTTTTCTTTCAAACCAAGGCCTTAATTTACTCTTCCCACACCTGCTCATAGAATTCCTTTCATATTTAGTCCCACAGCTACCATTCAGCCCCTCCTTTACAAATTATTCCCGAATAAATTCCATATGTTACTCTTTTAACCCCGGCTTTCAAAATTCTTTCCAAATTGAGTCTGAAATTTACCATTTAGCCCTTGCTTCCCATAACCTATCCATCTTAAGTCCCGATAATTTACCATATGGTCCCTAAACCAACACCTTCCTATATAAATATTAATTTTAGGGCTATTATACAATCATTAATTAATTTATTAAATAAACAGGATGTTACATGGTTCCTGGCACACTATATATTGATTAGCTAACTAGATTAGTATGTATGCTAGTTGACTTCGTGATGCTTGCATGAAAGACCAGGAGGTGGCTCTTGGCACTTGTCTGTAAGACCGAGGGGGTGGCCCCAGGCTTGGCAAGAAAGACAACGTGCGGCCCGTGGCATAAAGGCAAGACTATGTTTGGCACATAGCAACTTACTTGATTATGGAAATGTTTGATATGTATGGCTCATAGTATGTATGGCATGTATGGCCCAGTTGGTATGTATGGTACGTGGCATTTGGGGAACTCACTAAGCTTCGTGCTTATGGTTTAGAGTTTTGGTTTCAGGTATCTTCAGTTTTCAAGGAAAAGGAGCTCGAGACGATCGTAGCGCATTCACCCACGTCATTCCGCATTATGTGATCTTCGGGATTATAATCTGATATTTGTTTTAATTGAAATGTTTTCAATGTTTGGAACAAAGTTATTGAAGGTTTTCGTATATTAAAAATGAAATTTTTGGCCTTTAATTTTGAGATGTTACAAGTGGGAATCAGAGCCTTGGTTTGAGGGATTCGAGCACACTCTCGGGTGTGTCTAGACTCAAACTGAGGACTTGGTATGGAAATTTGCAAAAGAAAAATCATTTTTATAAAAGAATTTTTAAAGGAATTTGGAAAGATAAAAGAACTTTGAAAAGAAAGGGGTGTGATGCGTGCAATCGGTTGAGCTCAAGTAAGTGGTACCCAAAATACCAATACATGTTCGTGATGTGATATGCTATGATTATGTGATTCTCATGCTAGATTAGATCTAAGGATCTAGGAGATATGCCTTTGTATGTTTATATGAGCTTGTAGATTTGCATGCTAGAACTGATGAGTCAGTGGTAGGATGGCCTGTTTAGGGTATGCCTAATTATATGAGCCTTGTATTGTATGCTAGTATAGATTCCTGGTAAGAGGATTGAGTGGCTTGTTTGGTTAAGATTTTTTTGTTTGTCTGACTACTGCTTGCTTTGTGATTTGTGGGACTTCTAGTGATGGGAGGTAACTACTAGATAAATATGTTAAGTCACCTGTGACCAGGGTTGAATAATCTCAGAGTGTTGGATTTGACCCTATTGCGCAACTCTCGTTTGAGTCGAACCGATGTAAGGATGAGTCCTTTACTCGAAGGATTATCTGAGCCTCGCCACATGTGATAGTATTAATTGGCATCATGAAGAGTCCTTCAGCAGATAAGGATTGGGTAGGTTCAGGAACCTAGGGAAGCCTAGGATGAGAGTAGCAGAGATCAGTAGCAGTAGAATGGACTTAGTAAAGTTGAAGCAATCCTTGAGGTAAGTGCAGATAGATGTGGATGGTAGTATGGTCCCGTACTACTGAAAGCATAGGATCCGTACTTGAGTCAAGGAGGACCGAGATAGAACCATGGAACTTGTAGTATGTGAGACCTTCTGAGGTTACGTATGACCCTGACGATTATGTGTTTGTTTCAGAATGTTGATGATTACGCGACACGGAGGAGGAGCTTCCGGGTCAAGATCAGGTTCGAGATCAGGTGTCGAACCAATTGATGAGGGATTATGTGAGTTCATTGCTTTTGAGATCACTGGATGCATCCTTGAGGTGACCCCAGTGATTTTTGGATCGATCAAGGAAAGGATTATCAAGATGATGGAGGATCGCGTTAGGGCGTTTAGGAGTGACTGGGCATCTAGCCAGTTAGGGGCGCACACACTATCCTTTAAGGACTTCAGGGGATATGGTGCACCAGACTTCCACGGGGTGAAAGACCCCATTGTTGCCAGGAGATGGATTGCAGACATGGAGTTTGCTCAGCTCATTAGCTTCTGCCCTCAGGTGTCGAAGGTCTGGTACGCTGCAGGATATTTGAGAGATAGAGCCAGAGATTTGTGGGAGTCGGTTAGAGAGTCTCTGGGAGCCTCACCTATTGAGGCTATGCCTTGGTCAGACTTTGTGGCCCGGTTTAGGGAAGAGTTCGTGCCAGCTATGGAGCTCCAACAGTTGGCTAGGGAGTTCCTCGACATGAGGCAGACGACAGAGACAGTGACGGAGATTACCGCCAAGTTTCGAGAGAGGGCCTTGTTGGTGCCTCCGTATGCAGGAGATGAGGAGATGCGGAAGACCCACTATAATGACATGTTGTGATTTTATATTCAAGAGCATGCCAGCTACTCGGCATGCCCGACATTGGATTCTATGATTGCCAGGGCGAGGGAGAGGGAGATTGATTTGGAGCACATTGAGAAGAGGAGGTCAGATCAGATGTACACTTTGGAGTGTCCCGGGAAGAGAACCAAGACTTCAGATCAATGATTGGTAGGCCAGCAGAGCCAAAGTCAATGCAGTACGTGCGGGAAACTACACGTGGTAGGGATGGTCACGTCGGCAGGGACTGCCTATAGGGGAAATCCCTATATGTTTTCAATACGATCAGGTGGGCCACAAGAAGGTTGTATGCCTGACAATGAGGGGAAGATCAGGGAGTGCATTTTCCCTGACTACTTTGAGGATCACGGATAGGTGAGAGGTTAAGGCCTTGCAGTGACAGACGAAGGTGATCTGGATTACAACAGGCAATATTAATGGCTTTGGGCCTTAGATATAGACTAAGTTAGACTAGGGGTCAAATGGTAATTTTACCCTAAAGAGGATTATTGATTTGGACTAATCATCATTTTGGGTAACGGTAGCTCGCAGAGTCAAGAGACCAGTAGTTCGGGGATCCGCTAGCTAGCAGCGAGAGGCTTATTCGCAAAGTTCTACAGTCGGCTTGTGAGGTGAGTCTCATCACTGTTTGTATAGGTCGAAGGCACCAATGTCAGCCTATTTAGTTTATGTATGATAGGAAGACTCAGGGTTAGCCCTAGGCATTATGAATGAAAGACCAGGAGGCGGCTCCTGGCACACAATATGATATTATGTATGGTAGGGAGATTCGGGGGTTAGCCCTAGGCACTATGTATGAAAGACCAGGAGGTGGCTCCTAGCACACTGTATGCCATTATGTATGGAAGACCAGGAGGTGGCTCATGGCATATTATATGCTGATTAGCTAAGTATATTAGTATGTATGCTAGTTGTCTTTGTGATGCTTGTGTGAAAGACCAGGACGCGACTCTTGGCACTTGTCTGTAAGACCGAGGGGGTGGCCCCAGGCTTAGCATGAAAGACCATGTACAGCCTATGGCATAACGGCAAGACTATGTTTGGCACATAGTAACTTACTTGATTATGGATATGTTTGATATGTATGGCTCATAGTATGTATGGCATGTATGGCCCAGTTGGTATGTATAGTATGTGGTATTTGGGGAACTCACTAAGCTTCATGCTTATGGTTTACATTTTTGGTTTCAGGTATCTTCAGTTTTCAAGGAAAAGGAGCCCAAGATAATCGCAGCGCATTCACCCACGTCATTCAGCATTATGTGATCTTTGTGATTATACTCTGATATTTGTTTTAAACGAAATGTTTTCAATGTCTGGAATAAAGTTATTGAAGGTTTTCGTATATTAAAAATGAAATTTTTGGCATTGAATTTTGGGATGTTACAGTTTAGACTCTGTCAGCTAATTTTGAATTTATTTTTAAAGTTATATTTTAACAGACTTAGACAGGTAAAGTCTGTTAAAAATTCATAACTTTGTTATCTAACCTCCATTTTTGTCTGTCTTAATATCTTTGAGTTCCTATTAAGGAGATCTTCAATTCTCATTTAGGTTGCGTCGACTAAAAATCGATCGATCTTCGGGCTACATATTACTATGCTAAATCTTAGAAAAATCATAACTTCCTCATACAAAGTAAGATTTTGACATTCTTTTTATGCATGCTCTCGGTTTAACATACTACGACTTTTGTTTTGATTGCTAAGGCTAAAAATTATTTTATCGCAAAATCACTTTTTACGATTTCTAGTGTCGTGTCGGTTTTGCCGCGAAAGATCGACATATCATAACTTGTTCGTTATAAGTCGGATTTCAGCGTTCCTTATATCTCCGAAATCCTTGTTATGACTAGTTCTACTTTCTTCATATATATTGGGTATATTTATTATTTTATTTTTTACGCTTATTTTTATCATTATTTTATTACGGCGTTATAAATAAGTATAATGCACACACAATTCAATAAATCACATAATATTCAAGTAATTCCTCTTTATTACTTCAAAATAGATTACAATTGTTGACCCTAATTATTGCATCGTTATAATAATGTTTAGCCTAGAAACTCGGATGTTACACAAAATTTATAAAATTGATAACAGTATGACCCTATAGGATCATATATTGTTAGCGACATTATTAAATAATGATTTTTGGGCATATAGACTCAACATTTATATATTTATTAAAATTATAGTAATTTGATTCTAAAAAAAATGAAGTGAAATTAAATGTGACCATTTACTGGGTTTTAAAAAGTTAGAAAAAAAAATAAGATGAACTCGAGGTGACAGAAGATGAAGAAAAAAAGTAAAAATATGAATCCTCCGTACTAAAGTCTCATCTCCTTTAGAAATATTAAGTTGTATGTATATGTTGGATTCTTTATTCTTCTTTTGCGAAATCTAAATACGTTTATTAGCATATGATCTATCTTTTCAACATTTATGTATACCAAGTGGTTAAAAAATTGGTTTTTACAAAAATACCAAGTGGTTAATGAAATGCTTCATATAAATTAGAAAGATTTAGTAATATAAATACGTTTATTAGCATATGGTCTATCTTTTAAACATTTATGTATACCAAGTGGTTAAAAAATTGTTTTTTACAAAAATACCAAGTGGTTAATGAAAATATGAAGCATATAAATTAGAAAGATTTAGTGGTACACCCGAGGAGACGAGACTGGGTGGGGGATTCACTGACTTTGCAACAGGAACGACAATGGTTGGTGGAGCTGTTGTAAAGCCTGTCTTCGGAGCTATCAAGGCGGCGACGTTTGACTAAGTTAGGCTGCATTCTAGATCACTAAGAGAGGGGCGATGAGGTGATCATATATTGATGATGAGTTGATCGTGGTATAGATGATTGCACAAATCTTGATTTTTGATCATGGTGTTGGTGGCTTATTTGTGGTGGCTAGAAGGAGTATATTGATGAGGAGTTGGGTTTTGAAGATAGGGGTGTTGAAGAAGATGATGGTTGATATATCTATAGGAAATCTCCAATAAAATCCTAAAATTTTAGTCAGGTTTATGTTTTAGTCCTAAACTAATTTTTGTTTACGAAAAAATCCCAAAAACCGGCAAAAGTTTACATTTTGACCCTTTTTGACTGGTTGGAACCGATAACAAATTAATTTAGGACTATTTCATAAATTGACCCAAAATATTAGGACTTTTCTGCAAAAACAAAAAACATTAGGGTTTTTCCGCAAACAAAAACCTTATTATTATTATATTAAAAATATAATAAGTATACTATTTTTTAAATTTGTTATTATTAATATTATTAATAATACATATAGATACATTTAAATTAACAAAATATTAAAGATATTTTATAAAGGTGAAGGCTGAGCGAATGGTAATGCTTTAAACTTTGAAATCATGAATATCTGTTTGTATATTCTAACTTTGTATATGGTCATTTTACATTTGTTATTATTGTTTTTAATTCAGAATATTAATATTTAACAATTTAAAAGAAGCTACTGATTTTTCAAATTTTTTACAAATAGTGAGCATATGATATGCGTGTATCTCTTGTGTGTAAGTATTTTTGAATTACCAACATGTATGTCGCTCTTTTTCATTACTTTATCCTTGTGGTTTTTTTGGAAACATAGCAGATATAGTATGATAAAGCAAAATAAATCATATTACTTTCTATTAAATAAGATATTTTAATTAATATTTTCGAATTTTTATATGGGTCACCAATGTAAATATTTATTGTGGATCTGTTGAATTTGAAAATAAATCATTCTACCTTAAGAAAATATATATACAAAGTGAGAAATCCTTTTATCTTAAACTATTTACACATAATTTTACAAATAGGCAACTTCTTTTAAATTGTTAACTGTTAATATTTTGAATTGAAAACAATAATAAGAAATCTGAAATGATCATATACAAAGTGGGGATATACAAGCACTGATTTCAATGTTTAAAGCATTACCATCACCACTACCTTCACCTTTAAATAATTTCTTTAATATATTTTTATTTAAGTGTATTTATATGTATTATTAAAAATATTAATAATAATGAATTTAAAAATTAGTATACTTGTTTATAATAATAATAATAATAATAATAATAATAATAATAATAATAATAATAATAATAATAATAAGGTTTTTGTTTGCAGAAAACTCCTAATATTTTTTTGGCAGAAAAAATCCCAATATTTTAGGTCATTTTGTGAAATACTCCTAATATTTTATGTTAGTTTATGAAATAGTCCCAAATTAATTTGTTGTCGGTTCCAACCGGTCAAAAGGGGTCAAAATGCATACTTTTGCCGGTTTTTAGGACTTTTTCGTAAACAAAAATTAGTTTAGGATTAAAACGTAAACCGGACCAAAATTTTAGGACTTTATTGGAGATTTCCCATACATTATAAAGGAAATCTCACTATTTTCAAAAATAGCTTCAATATAATAATATTTTTTTTAAACCGTTCAAACGATTTAGTTCATGGTACAAGTAACAACCAATAAAATAATAATAAATTTATAACTTAACCCTATTTAAGTGGAAAAGATAGGCAAATATTCAATTTAAAATTATATTATGCGTAAACTGAAATTAATAAATTCTTATGTAAAACAGCAAATAAAAAACATGTTCCATATATTGTGGAAAATTGAAAATGCTAGGCAACGACTCAAATTTTAAATTGAAGGTTATAACTCACGCTTTTATTACTGAGGTTAATTAATACTTGGATAATAAGTTAAATTATGTCTATAAATATTGATTATAATCTTTTTCTTCATTATACAAAATACACAAAAATACAAGTTAATTATTACTTATTAATATACATTATAAATATAAAGTGAAAATGAAAATGAACGAAGACAAAGTTATTCATTTTTTTTTAAGTTTAAAACTTTTACTTTCTAAAGAGTAGATTACATGAATGGTCGCTATGTTTTAGGGTAATTTGTGCATTTAGTTCTTCATTTATTTTTTAACTCGAAAGATTTCTACTGTTTGTTTTTGTTACGTACTTAGTCCCCGTCTTACCGAAAAATATTATTTTGTCCTTGATTTTTTAATTTATTTAAATAAACACTCTTCCAACCTCACCCCTCACCTTACCTTACCTACCCCATCATTTTTTCCTATTTAAATAATAATCTTTTTTTTTATGTAAGACAGAACATGTAACATAAACAAAAAGTAGGCAGCTAACACGTAACAAAAACAAATAATATAGATCTTCCAAGTTATAAAAATAAATTAGGGATCAAACACATAAATTTTCCCAAACCATAGGAACCATTCGTGTAAATTACTCATTTCTAAATAAAGTGGTAATAAGCATTATTATACATATATACACATCATTTATATCAAACCTGATTATCAAAAATAAAAAATAATTTCAATATTAAGAAAATAAAACTATGCATTTTACATGAAATTTATTATTATTTCTATATTTGAAAATGTTTGACAAAACAAGAAAGAAAATTTTAAATAAAAACAAATTCTTGACAATAAAAATCAAACATATCTAATTTAAATCGATCGGAAACCAACTATTTTAATATATTGATTAACCAATAAATTATTAAATAAAAATGTTTCATATTATAACTTAATATGTATACCAGTATAAAAAGAAAATAAAAAATATAGATGATATCAACAATCCTATAAAAAGGAATAGATGTGTAATTTACTCTACTTTTTTTTTTTTTTTTTTATAAAACTCTATAATATGGACATATTTTGATTTTTAATAAGAAACTATCGACATATTTTATATCCAAAATAATAATATAATTTTATTTTAATAACAAAAAAATAATGCAGCTTATATGTTAAACGAAAACTACATACAAATTATTTGAAACAAAAAATGTACATTTATTTTGACGAAAGATAATAATAAACTTTTCTTTTTAACCAAACCATGCGCAAACATCGTCCAATTCATTGTATTATTTATGGATTTTTACATATTACCACAGTTAAACAAATCGTCACAAGAAATCTATTTATTGAAATTTTTAACTTCTGTTTAGAAACTATTCACCGAAATAAAATTAATTGTCAAAACAAAGTTATTGCCGTCCGTCACATTGCGCGGTAGACGGCTAATATATATATATATATATATATATATATATATATATATATATATATACACACACACACACACACACACAAAAATTGTAAAATCGCTAAAAAAAGAAAAAAAAATGAAAAATAGATATATCAATGGAATTTTAGTCTTTTCAATTTAGGGAGAGACCTTTTCCACATATACACTAGCTCAAAATAACTATCATTCGAAAAAGTCGAGGTTTTGACCACATCTCAGAAAAAATGCATATCATAAGGATCATTTTTGCAGTTTTGTCAAGTTTTAAAATAAATAGAATAATTAGGTACAACACCACTATTTTTCAGATACAACTTCATAAATGGTCCTTGTGGTTTCAGAAAATCTGAAGTTTCATCCCTAACTTTCAAAAACCTCACGGATATGTTGTTTCAAAACTTTTAACAAATAGTACCTCACCGCATTCTACCCTACCCTACCCTTGCCTTTTCCTTTCTTTATCATGTTGATGTCCCCCACTACCACCACTACCACTTTCCACCACCATTTCCATCATCAACTCCAACCTGCTGGAGTACCACATACCCACCAACACCACCATCATAGAATAATGATATGACCGCCTTTTAGACCCTTACTTGCCACCAACCAAGACAAATTGGACAACCATTGGTTCACCAAGACCCACGTGTAACACCCTACCCTTCTCCTGACCCTTTTTCCATTTTCCTCTATCACCGTCCACTGCCACTATTCACTACCAGTTTCAATTAAAATAAGAAAAAAGAACTAAAAAAAAAAAAAGACAAACTCCATCATCCATTTTCATGCACCTACACAACTAATAAATAGGATGATCAAAAAACACAAATCTAAGCACAAATAAGAAAATCACAAATGATCTTGAAACCCTTCCAAGTGGTAACTATCTCCACTACAATTACGATCCTCCTCAGATTTGGAGGATGGTTTTGAATAAACAAAAGGAACAAAATTAATAAAATAAAATAAAAACATTTCAGATTCCACATGAATTAAAATAAGCGTTGATTTCATTAGGAACTAAAATAATTTCATGAAAATAGAACTGGTTTCATGAACTAAGAAATGATTTCAGTAAAGTAGCAACGATTTCAAGAAAATAAAACTTAAGTTGCGCTCCTGTTGTGCATCGACGGTTCAGGGACGACATACATATGGTTTGGCAACGGCTCACAGAAGAACAAATAACGATGGTCGTCTGGTGCATCTGTAGAGGAGTGATGCCAGTCATCAGATGGTTCGAACAGTAAGAAGCCATGGATTTTCTCCACCTTTGAAATCGTTTACAAGCCAGAAAATTGGATGAACTTAAGTTTTTTGATTGAAGCAATGGCGAGACGAGTGTTGTCCATTAAATCTGAAGAACCGTTGAGCAAAACAAGAGTAGTTGATTGTGGTTGAGATGTCTCCATTGGTTGCTTTAAGGGTAGTAGGTGTCCATCTCAAAACAGTAGGGAAGGCCAAATGGAGAAGAACGACCACAGGGGGAGGGGGACTTTTCTTCCTTTTTAAAATGGTATTAATTATGGGAAAATGTAAAAGAAATTAGAAAGGTTATAAAAACTTTTATGTATGTGAGGGACTATTTGTTAAAAGTTTTAAAACCACAAGAAACATGCATGAGAATTTTGAAACATAGGAACGAAACTTCAGATTTCATGAAACCACATAGACAATTTATAAAGTTTTCTCATTATTTTCTGTAACAACCCCAGATCATTGCTCTTCAACTGTAACATCTCGTTTAAAATAGAATAATTAAATAATAAATCTGGAACCCCGAGATGTAATTTTATTATTATTTTATATTATTATTGTCAAAAATCATGTAAAAATTAGTGGGGTGCTGGTTTCGGAAAGCCAAATGACAAGATTCGAAGCTCCGAGGTTAAAGTGTAATTTTGGGATCTATTTTGAAAAGGATTTCAGAAGTCGGAGTGTGTTTGGTATCATTTGGACTTTTATTGAATAGATTCTTGGGGGCAGGGACTAAATGGTAAATTTTGGATTCAGATTGAAAAGGGTTCTCTATAGGAGGGGCTGTTTGGTAAGTTTGAGGGTTGAGATGAAAAAGAATTTATAGGGAGGGACTAAAAATGGAAAAATGAACCAAAGTTGTATGCGGACACGGGATATACCAGGTGACCCCTTCCCCATCGTTTCCTGCAAACAAACCCTAAGCCTCACTTATTAGATCAGCCGCCGCTACCCTTGGTACACCTCCAGTCGTCGCTGCTCGCTGAGGATCTCTGTCATCACAGCTCCAGTACCGGAACCATCATGTACAACCGGGATGGCTGCAATAGACCGAAAACTAAGCTAATATTGTTGTTGTGGGAGTCGTGTACAACCGAAAAACTGTTGGTAAGGCTGTTAGTTGCCTCTCCCTCTCCTCTCTTTCGCCATTCTCTGTGAGTCGATATCGTGTACGTCAATTGCTTCCATCGATGGCCCTATGGTCGTCGTTTCCACTATTCCAGCCTCCTCAACCACCTAGTCGATGGTTGGGAGTTGTTATATCATATCTAGAAGAGATGGAGCTGTTATTAGAACCTGGAATGCTTGTGGGAGCATGTTTGGTCAGAGAAAACTTAAGAGAAACCCACCATGGTTGGCAGCCATGGTGGCTGCCACCATGTCATTCTTTTCTGCCACCACCAGCCACCATGCAAAGGTGGATGTGTGCGCAATTGGTTCTGTGTATGCCCGTTTTTGTAATGTTACTGATGTGCAGGTTTTTCTTGGCTAGGAACCAGAAGGAAAACTCATCACCACCGGTTGTCGTCGTTCCGCCGCTTCCTGCCATTTTTCCATCGCCACCAGCCACCGTAGAAGGTGGTTGTGTGTGTGTTTTTACCATGTATTTAGGTGTGCGTGTTGTTGTTGTATTGCATAGAGCGTGTATGTGATGTGTAACTAGAATTCATAGAAAACCCACCACCAACATGAGGTGGTGGTTGCCACCATTTACCATCGCTAGGGTGGCTGTGTGTGTGTTTGTATTAGTGTGTGTGTGTGTGTGTTAGTTGGTTTTTGCTTTGTATTATTTTAATTGATGCTAGTATAAATAAAAAAACTTGTAACCACCACCGTGAGGTGGTGGCTGCCGTCGTGAGCCGTCGTTGACCACCACTACCCGAGGTGGTAGTGGGTGGTGCACGCCTTATGAAAACCCTAATGGGCCTTATGAGACCCTAGTGGACCTAATGAAGCCCTAATTGACCAAAAAGCCCAAAAATGTGGCTAATGGGTTAGTATTGGATTGGAAACCCTAATGTCATGACACCCTAATTTTGGGATTCATCGGAACCACACGGGAATTAATTAATAAACCTAAAATATTAATTAATAATCATTGGAAAAATAACCTAAGACAATATTGGACTTAATGGATTCAGTCATTAATTGGTTAAGTAGGAACACTTAACCCTAATCGCCATTTAATGTGAAAACCCTAATTTCACTTAGGGCTTAATTTGGGCCTTTCTATTGGGCTTTGGTGATTGGACTATTAATCGCCTTTCCAAGAATAAGCAAATGGACTAAATAATTGTGTGGATTTTAGGATAAGGCCTATGTGAGAGTCTTGGGCCCAATTTTTCGGGCCATATTTGGGCCTTTGTAGTGCGATTTGGACCTTCGGCTTGGAATCGAATTATTAATTGGGTGTTGTTTGATGTTGACAGCTCAAGAATTTGTCAACCAGTAGTTGGGGTTTTAACCGCGGGACTTCAGCGATGTGAGGTTAGTTTTCCTCGCTATACTCAATGGTCTAATGCACCAAGGCCGGCCCTTTTGGATTGTTATCCTGATATGTTATGCTAGTATGAACTGTTAGATCGGTATCCTGGTAGATAGGATTGTATATGCTATTGTGATTTGTTAGATCAGTATCCTGGTAGATAGGATGCTCTTATGTTGCTATGATCAGTTATATCGGTTTATCTGTCTATAGATTGTTATGTGATTATTTATTATATGTGCACGTGTTTGATTGGTGGTTGAGGCTTATCTGCTTTGTGCAAAAGCCAATAGACCTGGGCATTCCAACCTATTGGTTGTGGGCCGTGAGTATTCCATCCAGTGGATGATTTGACTCGTACTATGTGGGTATTCCAACATGTTGGTTATGGGCCATGAGTATTCCATTCCGAGGATGATTGGACTCATAGTAAGTGGGTATTCTAACTTGTTGGTTGTGGGCGTGGGTTATTCCATCCTGAGGATGATTGGACCCATAGTATGTTGGCATTCCAACCGGATGGTTGAGGTGTAACACCCGAAGTCTGGAAGGCCAAGAAAGGAAAGAAAACCCTAATTTTAAAGAGCGACTCGGCGAGTCCAAGGAGGAACTCGGCGAGTCCGAGTGGGATTCGGGTCGAGGAGTAAGTGACCGACTCGGCGAGTCAGCCAAAGGGACTCGGCGAGTCTGTTCTGTGCGAGGAAAACCCTAAATTCGGGACTTGGAGCCTATTTAAGCGCCTCATTCTCCTCCTTAGAGTTCCATTACTGCCTCTCTAACCCATAACACCAAACCCTAGCCGCTATATCCATTGTTTGGGCCATTTGTTGCCTTGAAGGGTGCATTAAAGTTTGGAGAAGGAAAAAGGAACTTGGAGGTGCAAGAAAGGACTATAGATATGGGATTTTGAGAATATTTCTGAGCATTTGGAGGTAATAAACTAGTTCTTGGACTCTTTTGCACCTAGATCTATGTGTGGTTCTTGGGGATTTTTAGCCATGATGATATCCATTTGAGTTAGAAGCCAGATCTGAGGTTGCTACTTCGGATCTAAGCATATTATAGTCTTGAGAAGCATAAAGTATCAGCCCTTGAGTTGATTATGGAGCCTCTTTGCGTTAAACCCTGGTTTATGGTGTATTTTGTCTAGATCTCCTTCTCTACACGTAAAGTTTGCAAATTTTCGTGAGGAATAGGCTTGGGAAGGGTATATCTACAGTTTGGAGTCCATGCATGACTCAAAAGTCCTCTGCATGTAAGGAGATCTAAATGGACTCGGCGAGTCTTTTGAGTGGACTCGGTGAGTAGCATGAAGATTAGGAGAAACTCGACGAGTGGGATGAATAACTTGTCGAGTCAGATGAAGATTGCCTTGTACTCGGCGAGTCTGTTCTTGGACTCGGTTAGTTAGGTTGCGAAACCCCAAACCCTTCGAGTTGAGACTCGAATTAGTGAGTCGAGTTGAGACTCGGTGAGTTGGACAGGTCAGGACTCAGGAATCGGTAGACTCAGCGAGTCATGGACTGACTCGGCGAGCCGAGACGTGAAAGGAAGGACTCTGAATATATGAACTCGGTGAGTCAGTAGGTTGACTCGGCGAGTAGGGTTGACCTTGACCAGGACTTTGACTTTGACCAGAGTTAACTTGGTTGTCTCTTAGGGGTCAGTTAGACTCAGTGCCGCTTTGATATTGGTAGTTCGGGGAGCTAGGGGAGAAGGAGTTCAGAGAGTTGTCGGGCAGCACCTCGTGAGATCATCAGCAAGTTCAGCCAGTGCATGTGAGTTTCCCTTTGTGTGAATGGGTCTAAGGCCACAACGCTGGCCCATGTAGTTATGAGTAGAAGGCCCGGGGGTAGCCCTAGGCACAGCATGACAGTATGATAGTATGATATTCAGGACGAGGTCCATTAATAGCGGGCGGGTGCCCAAGGATTTGTTTGTATGATAATTTATACTTGTTGTCTGTGTGATACTTGTATGTGCCTGGTAGGGAGGTGAGTGTGGGTGAGGTCCCGTATCTCACTAATGGTAGAGTGTGGATGGTGTTCCACATCTCATTAGTAGCAGAACAGAGGCGAGGCCCAAGTTAGGGAAGGAGTAAGAGTGGGTTGGGCCCGTATCTCACTACCAGTAGGAGTGTGGATGGGGTTCCATGATTCATAAGTAGCAGGATAGGGGCGAGGCCCAGGATAGGCGAGGCCTTAGGACAGGATCAGTCGTATGAGTTTAGCTTATGTGTTGTGATATGTTTATGTGTTATTATTTGTTGGTGGGAGAGGCCCTGTGACAAGCGAGGCCTAAGTGAAACAGATCTGTATCCGAGCGGGGCTCGAAGCCAGGTGGGGCCTGGAGCAGTGAGGTCGTTGCTTGCCCGAGGCAGGTGGGGCGTGGCCCAGTATGTGCAGTATGTGATTGTATGGTATGTGGTTGGGTGGGGAACTCACTACGCTTCGTGCTTACGGTTTTCAGTTTTGGTTTCAGGTACTTCTAGTAGTGGAGGGAAGAGCTCGGGGTGATCGCATAGCACACACCTTTGATTAGACATCCTGGGAATGTTTTACTCTAATAACGAACATGTGTTTTGGAAATTAATACTCTGTTTATGTTTTGGATTGATGATTTTGCTTTAAGTAATGTTTTATTAAAAGAAATTTTTGGTCTTGAATTTTGGGTCGTTACATGTTGGTATCAGAGCCTTGGTTTGAGGGATTCGGACATGCTCTCGGGTGTGTCTGAACTCAAACTGAGGAATTGGTATAGAAGTTTTCAAAAATGAAAATATAGTTTTATAAAAAGAGAGTTTTGAGAAAGAAAATAGTTTTAGAAAAGCAAAAAGAATTCAGAAAGAAAAAACTTTGAATAGAGAAAAGAGGTGTGGTGCATGCAATCAACCGAGCTCAAGTAGGTACCCCAAAATACCCATACCAGTCTATGTTTTGATTATCAGTTAATAGAACAGCATGCTAGATTAGGACTAAGGATCTAGGGAGGATGCCTTATGTGCCTGTTATATGTGCTTTTGAGTTGCATAATAGTGCTGACTAGATAGTAGTAGGATAGCCTGTTTAGGTTATGCCTGAGCTTATGAGTTTGTGTTGCATGCTAGTTCAGATTCTTGGTATGATATTATGATTGCTTGAGTATGTTATGGTCAGATTTTTCCCTTTGCCTGAACGCTGCTTGCTTTGTGCATTGTGGGATTCTGTGTGATGGGAGTTAGCCATTAGGTGGATACGACACGTCACATGTCATCAGGGTTGAATAATCTCAGAGTGTTGGATTTGGTCCTATTGCGCAGCTCTTATTTGAGTCCAACCGTTGTAGGGACGAGTCTTTTACTTGAAGGATTATCTGAGCCTCGTCACATGTGATGGTATCCAGGTGTGGCTAATTGGCATCACAAGGAGACCTTCAGCAACTGAGGACTGGTTTGAGTTGAGTTAGAGGTTTCCCTAGGGTAAGCCTAGGATGAGATAGTATTGGGAGCAGTAGTAGTAGAAAGGGACCTGGTGGAGTCGAAGCAGTTCTTAAGGAAAGTATGAATAGATGTGGAAGGTAGTATGGGCCGTACTACTGAAAGCAGAGGATCCGTACTCGATTGGGGAAAGGCCGAGACAAGACCGGGAACCTGGTAGTGCGTATGTTTGGTCTCGCAGCAGTGAGGAGTATTCTGATAGTGGTTATGTTATATGTTTCAGCATGGTGACGTTGCGAGAGAGACTAGTGGGCGGATCAAGTGCCGGAGAGAGATCAGGCTCGGGTTCAGGGGCCGAGCAGCTCGAGGAGCGGATGAGGGAGTTGATATCAGCTGAGGTTACACGTAGTATTCTAGATCAGACTCCTGTGATCTTTGGCACGGTCAAGGAGGGTATATTGGAGATTTTGGATGAGAGGCTGGGAGCCTTCCGTACTGAGATGTTGGCATTGATGGGAGTGCGTACCTTGACATTTCGGGAGTTCAGGGCTTGCGGGGCACCAGATTATCATGGGGCTAGGGACCCCATCGCTTGCAGCAGATGGTTGGCTGATGTTGCCAACGCGTTCCGTACGAGCCGGTGTCTTGAGCAGGACAAGGTCAGACTCGCTTCCTGACTTCTGAAGGACATAGCGAGGGATTGGTGGGAAGAGATTGGTCATGCTTTGGGTGATGATGCCGCGTTGGACGCGATGACTTGGGGTGATTTTTTAGCCAGGTTCAGGGCGGAGTTTTCACTAATTATTGAGGTGCAGCAGTTGGCACGGGAGTTTCAGGATTTGACGCAGACCGCTGAGACTGTGGCGGAGATCACCGCCAAATTCAGGGAGAAGGCTCTTCTCGTACCACAGTATGTCGCGGATGAGGAAATGAAGAAGGCCCGATATCACGAGATGTTGAGAGCTGACATCAGGGAGTTCGTGAGTAGGTCCGGCTGTAAGACGCTGGAAGATATGATTTCTCGGGCCAGTGAGAGGGAAATTGATTTAGAGCAGATCCGGAAGAGGAAGCCGGATGAGGTTGAGGTAGCTGCGAGTTCGAGAAAAAGGACCAAGGGATCGGATTCGAGATCGAGAGATTATCGGGACCGCAACCGATGCGGGAAGTGTGGCAGGACGCACGGGGGCGCGTGTAGGAGTGGTAGCGGTGGTGAGTCTGGCTGCTTCAAGTGCGGTCGGACTGGTCATTTTAGCAGGGATTGTACTCTTACCACCACTCAGGGATCAGACTTGATATGTTTTCACTGTAATCAGCGGGGCTACAAGAAGGCCCAGTGCCCCATTTTGTTTACAGCAGGACGGGTGATGGCACCTGCCCCTGCAACCTTGAGGATCACAAACGGCCGTCAGGGCCGTGTAGAGGCGCCTATGGTAGGAGGCAGGGCTTTTCAGATGCCTACCTTGGAGACACGAGCAGCACCGGATGTTGCAGGTATGCGATTTCCGTTTTTAGTTCTTTTATTTGTGCATGATTATATTGTTATGGTTCTGCATCAATAGCAGTATGAGTATTTTATTTTTGAGCGGTTTGATTGTGATCAAGTTATATGCCATCTGCATACCTTGGATATTTTGATAGTAGTTAGGGGATGGGTTCTATTGGAGAAGGTTACTTAGGGTGCAGTAACTATAGTATGCCTTGGAGGGACTCGGTATGTCTCACCAGTTCGGAGCCGTATAAGTTTTTGAAATGGACTGGTTAGATCCCTAGCTATGGTAAGCTTGGGATTCCTCAGCAGATTGATTATGGAATGGTAGCAAGGATTGGGATTTCTATTCATTGAGTAGCAAGGTGTAAGCAGGATCGAAGTGGGGGAGAATCCTTCGAGTGTACAAGGGAAAGAGCATGCAAATCCAGAGCGAGTACGCAATTCCTAAGAAGGAAAAGAGGTAGTTCAGCGTTGGATGGAGTGAGTAGTTCAGGGTTGGGAGTTTGAGAAACTCCTCATCAGTTCGTGCGTGTAATGGTGATGGTGAGTGTGTGGTTCAGATTTCAAGTTGAAGGATCGCCTGTAGGACTTGTGTGAGTCGGAATGAAGATCTTGAGGTCAGATAGCATGGGATGCTTTCGTGTTAGTAGGCAGTGGCAGAGACAGCATGTAAAGCATGGAAGAGCGGTGGGAGAGCCTCAGCCTTCTTCAGTAGCGATCAGTTGTGGAAAGTGTTGTAAGACTACAGGGCAGCCGTAGCATTCACTAGCAGTTAGTGGTGGGAAGTGTTGTAAGACTACGGGGCAGCCGTAGCATTCACTAGCAGATAGTGGTGGGAAGTGTTGTAAGACTACGGGGCAGCCGTAGCATTCACTAGCAGTCAGTGGTAGGAAGTGTTGTCAGACTACGGGGCAGCCGTAGCATTCACTAGCAGACGACGATAGAAGGTGATGCAAGACTGCGGGTAAGCTGTAGCATTCCATAGTAGCTTCGTTGGCGGAGTTGGGGCAAGGCCCTTATCTCCTAGCATTCAGATAGGGAGCAGGAATGGGTAATAGATGAGAATAGAAGGGAGTTTACCTGTATAACCCTTGAGAGGTGAGACCTTGGGCGAAGCCGCTCTAGGATATAGTTGGGTGAGACCCGCGGGCGAGGCCCGTATGAGAATAGCAGTATAGGTGAGACCTGAGAGCAGGGTTGCTCAATAGTATGGTTGGGTGAGACCCGTGGGCGAGGCCCGAGCAAGAATGGCTAAACAAATAGGACTAGAAGGATAGGGGCGGGTGAGACTCGTGGGCGAGGCCCGTGAGTTTTAGCAGCACATGTGGGACTTGGTAGGGACATTAGAGTCAAGATAGAGGATCGGGGGTCCTAGGAAATTGTAGTGCCTACATGGCAGGATAGATTGAGCAGTTTTAGGTGGTCGAAGTTTCTTCAAAAGTCGTTGGGAGCGACTAGTAGGTGTGTTGGGTCAGCGATTGGTGGGAGCCGGTAATCCAGATATTGATAGGTTGGTAGGGACCAGGGTGGTCTCAGTTCATCCGGAAGCCAGATAAGGAATAACAGAATTTCCAGTCAACATGCAGCGTATGGTGGAATTCAGTTTGTTGATCGTGGGGTGCTCGACACCAAATGGTAGTAGAAAGAATGCCTAGTCGATACTGGCAATGATGACCCGTTCTGGGGGTAGCGGGAGTAATATATTTGGTGAAGACAGGGTCTTCACAGTGGTAGAGTAAATATATGGTTATGGAGCATTGCCTTGGGAAGGCAAGGAAATCGCGCAAGGAAGGAAGGGGTGAACCCCTATGGGTCAGTTGCAGTACTCGGAGAGTACAAGAAGGATTGTCGGTTGAGTAATTTGGGTTTCCAGAATGTTCAGGGTCAGGGTTGCCCGAGATTATTACCCGTAAGGATTGATGTTAGTCTGAATGACTGAGCGAAAGGCCAGCGAAGGTAGGCAGCTGGTGTTAGAATAATTGGTGGGGTTTTGGAGGTAGATCGAACGCGGTGGATCATAGCAAACTTTGAGGATGAAGTTTAGTTTAAGTAGGGGAGAGTTGTAACACCCGAAGTCTGGAAGGCCAAGAAAGGAAAGAAAACCCTAATTTTAAAGGGCGACTCGGCGAGTCCGAGCGGGATCCAGGTCGAGGAGTAAGTAACCGACTCGACGAGTCGGCCAAGGGGACTCGGCGAGTCTGGTCTGTGCGAGGAAAACCCTAAATTCGGGACTTGGAGCCTATTTAAGCGCCTCATTCTCCTCGTTAGGGTTCCTTTATTGCCTCTCTAACCCAGAACACCAAACCCTAGCCGCCATATCCATTGCTTGGGCCATTTGTTGCCTTGAAGGGTGCATTAAAGCTTGGAGAAGGAATAAGGAACTTGGAGGTGCAAGAAAGGACTATAGATCTGGGATTTTGAGAATATTTCTGAGCATTTGGAGGTAATAAACTAGTTCTTGGACTCTTTTGCACCTAGATCTATGTGTGGTTCTTGGGGATTTTTAGCCATGACGATATCCATTTGTGTTAGAAACCAGATCTGAAGTTGCTACTTCGGATCTAAGCATATTATGGTCTTGAGAAGCATAAAGTATTAGCCCTTGAGTGGATTATGGAGCCTCTTTGCGTTAAACCCTGGTTTATGGTGTATTTTGCCTAGATCTCCTTCCCTACACGTAAAGTTTGCAAATTTACATGAGGAATAGGCTTGGGAAGGGTATATCTAAAGTTTGGAGTCCATGCATGACTCAAAAGTCCTCTACATGTAAGGAGATCTGAATGGACTCGGCGAGTAGCATGAAGATTAGGAGAAACTCGACGAGTGGGATGAACAACTTGTCGAGTCAGATGAAGATTGCCTTGTACTCGGCGAGTCTGTTCTTGGACTCGACGAGTAAGGTCGCGAAACCCCAAACCCTTAGAGTGGAGACTCGAATCAGTGAGTCGAGTGGAGACTTGGTGAGTTGGACAGGTCAGGACTCAGGAATCGGTAGACTCGACGAGTCATGGACTGACTCGGCGAGCCGAGACGCGAAAGGAAGGACTCTGAATATATGAACTCGGCGAGTCAGTAGGTTAACTCGGCGAGTAGGGTTGACCTGGAAGGTTGACCTTGACCAGGACTTTGACTTTGACCAGAGTTGACTTGGTTGTCTCTCAGGGGTCAGTTAGACTCGGTGTCGCTTTGATATTGGTAGTTCGGGAAGAAAGGGGAGCAGGATTTCAAAGAGTTATCGGGCAGCAGCTAGTGAGATCATCAGCAAGTTCAGCCAGTGCATGTGAGTTTCCCTTTGTGTGAATGGGTCTAAGGCCACAATGTTGGCCCATGTAGTTATAAGTAGAAGGCCCGGGGGTAGCCATAGGCACAGTATGACAGTATGATAGTATGATATTCAGGTCGAGGTCCATTAATAGCGGGCGAGTGCCCAAGGATTTGTTTGTATGATAGTTTATACTTGTTGTCTGTGTGATACTTGTATGTGCCTGGTAGGGAGGTGAGTGTGGGCGAGGTCCCGTATCTCACCAATAGCAGACTGTGGATGGTGTTCTACATCTCATTAGTAGTAGAACAGGGGTGAGGCCCAAGTTAGGGAAGGAGTGAGAGTGGGCTTGGCTCGTATCTCACTACCAGTAGGAATGTGGACGGGGTTCCATGATTCATAAGTAACAGGACAGGGGCGAGGCCCAGGATAGGCGTGGCCTTATGACAAGATCAGTCGTATGAGTTTAGCTTATGTGTTGTGATATGTTTATGTGTTATTATTTGTTGGTGGGAGAGGCCCTGTGACAGGCGAGGCCTAAGTGAAACAGATCTGTATCCGAGCGGGGCTCGAAGCCAGGCGGGGCATGGAGCGACGAGGCCATTGTTGCGGGCGAGGCCCGAGGCCCAATATAGCGGGCGTGGCCTAATATGTGCAGTATGTGATTGTATGGTATGTGGTAGGGTGGGGAACTCACTAAGCTTCGTGCTTACGGTTTTTAGTTTTGGTTTCAGGTACTTCCGGTAGCGGAGGGAAGAGCTCGGGGTGATCGCATGGCACACACCATTGATTAGACAGCCTGGGAATGTTTTACTCTGATAACGAACATGTGTTTTGGAAATTAATACTCTATTTATGTTTTGGATTGATGGTTTTTCTTTAAGTAATGTTTTATTAAAAGAAATTTTTGGTCTTGAATTTTGGGTCGTTACATGAGGGGCTGGGATATTCCAACACGATGGTTGATTGGACCCATAGTATGTTGTTTGTGATTATATGTGTATTGTTGTGTGTATGGGTATTTTGGGAGAACTCACTAAGCTTTGTGTTTACGGTTTCATTTTATTGTTTCAGGTGCTTCAGATATCTCGGCCAGGCAAAGGCATGACCGTACACATCCTCGTGTTTTGGACTTATGGTTTATGGGATACTCTGATATTAACCTATTTTTAAAACATTTTGTAGTAACTAATTGCCTTTGGATGTTTGAAAAAGTTTTAAATTGGCTTGATTTTATGGGTGTTACAAGTTGGTATCAGAGCCTTGGTTTGAGTGAATTGGAGAAACACTTATGTGAATCCAATCTCAAACAAAGGAAAAAGATTTTCAAAATGATATTTTTCAAAAAGGTTTTCAAAATAAGTAGAGGATGCAGGGTATATGATCTGCTGGAGGCAGTAAGTAGACCCCAAAATACCATACGGTTATTTGATATTGTGATATGTTAGAACAGCATGCTAGTACTAGACTAGGGATCTTCAGAAATTGCATGATAGAATTTCTTGATTACATGATGCCTGCTAGCCTAGGGTTTTCCTTATATGAGATTGACATCATTATTGTAGTTGCTTGTGTATGCATCACGACTGTACATAATTATGATCTTGTTGGATTAGATGTCTAAGTCCATAAATATTATTGGTATGTATTCGACCCGAGAGTAACCTAGTCCATTTGGGTTGCACTTCATCGTAAGAATTTATATGGATAGTCTTCTGAGAATACTTTGTTTATGATTTATATTAATATATTATAAGTTCTAATATATTCATATGGAATCGTATTATTTAATTAGTATTGATCAAGAATAAATTTAGTGATCAAAAAGGAACTAATTAAATATGGACTCTTATATATAGGATGGGTCAAGTTCATTTAGGTTGGGCTAATCTTGCATGGATAGTCCATGGAGTTTTAAACCCATGGATCCTATGGAAATAAAAGTTCGTGGGTATTAGGTTTACATGAATGTAACCCTAATCCGTCATACTATATAAAGAGGTATTTGGCACATGAAATGGCACTAGTGTGTGAGTAAACAAGAGTGGCTCATTTCTAGTGTGCTTACTATTCTCTCAAGTTTCCAAGGTGTTTTTTGGTGATTTGTAATTCCACTTGAGGCTTCCACACTATTGGGGCTAAGCTCTTAAAGTTCAAGACTTCAAGCTTCATCAAAATGTATGTCATCTAACTAGGCTTTTGTACTATAGTTGCTTCATATTATGCTAGTTAGGATGAAACCTTGGAATATTGAATATTTGTGTGTATAATAGAGAAACCATAGATCCAAGGTTTATAGGGTTGCATGTACACTATAGGAGTGTTAGAATGCTCAAACCCCATCAGTTGTATCAGAGACTAGGTTTGTTTTCATTGATACTTGATGCAAATGGCTCAAAATCGAAGTTTGTATGTTGTCTGGACAACTTACTCGACGATTCCATGCCTAAATTCATCCAACTCGTCGAGTTGGTTCATGCACTCCACGAGTTGGACCCCCTGACAACATATCTTCGAGTTTTAAGGCTGGAATTGGTCTAGAATCATTACCTTAAACTGTTTTGGACTTATAAAACCTGTTTTTGATGTGGTAATGATTATGGTAAACCAATTTCAAGGATGTTATCAAAATTTCAAGTTTGATGTGTGTTTATATAATTATTGAAATTGTTTATATGATTGTTCATACACTTATGAGTTTTGGTAGATCATAGGAATTATTTGCAAATTGTTGTTAGTTAATTCTTGATATAAATGTTTTTAATGAGCTCATAACTTGTCCTCAAGTTATGGATTACCAAAAGTCATTTCTTTTAAAGATCCATTAAAAAGCCATAGGTTACATAATTGAAGAGTCTTTTCTTACAAATACTTTTATGGACTCCATAACTTGTCCTCAAGTTATGGATGTTCAAGAGTCTCTTCATTAAAGTTTTTAAACTTTAATTAAACTCATAAGTTATGAAAATCCAAAAGTTTTTGAATAGTTAAAAATTTTCCCTCAAGTTTTGGAATTTGTAAAGTTTCCCCTCATGAATGCTTTTATTCCAAGTTAAACCCTTAGAATTTTAAAAGTTAAAATTCAACCCTTATACTATTAATAATATTATAAGTTAATAATATATATATATATATATATATATATATATATATATATATATATATATATATATATAAGAGCAAGTCATTCTTACTATTAGTTGGGATTCATTCACGAAGTCGGTCTAAAAGGGGGGGGGGGGAGGGTATAAGGTTAGTGCCTATAAAATGGTAGTTTAATGGGTTTCCACTCTCACCCACTGTTTCGTTGACTGGTGGAGGGTCGTTAGCTGAATGGGTAGGACAAGGACTATAATTCTCCCTTTATTATAAGTATAATGATAAATATAAAGTAACTAAACCTTTTATAAATTCCCAATTTTAGTTACTTTAGGAAAATGTGAATTTGGTGCTAACCCATGAAATTACACTTCACACTTTGCTTAATTCGTTAGTGGAGTGCATATAGTTAACCGGCACACTAACTTGGATTTAACAAGGTAGGCAAAGGGTAACTTAATGTTTATCATAGAATCGGTGGAGCACGTGTGTTTAACCGGCACATCGATTAAGTGATAAATATAAAGGATCCCAAGTTCACACCTTGTTTGTGATCCTCGACATCCCAGTCACAAACTTGAGAGGGCACAATCGATATTGAAACATGCCACTAAAAATTTCAATGCATCTCTAAAGATCTTGGAGTTTCAAACCAATTAAAACCTAATTTCTATTCCGTTTTTCATGGTGGAAATTGGTGAATCATCATTTGCCTACCTCCAAATATTTTATAGCTTGGATTACACCATCCCTCTTCCAAGTTATAAAATATTGTGTTGGATCCTAACCTAAATATTTCATATTGGGTGTTCTATTAAGGACTTAAATCAACTAACTTGAATTTCTCCCATTGTAGATGTCTGGTTCAGACAAAAATGATCTTCCCAAATCCCTTAGAACAAGCTTTCATAGTGAAGACGATTTCCCGTGATTAGTTCATGGAAATCATACTTCTCTTCCTCAACCTCCTTCATTTATTGTCCCGGACCCACAAGCTCGAAGGCTTGAAAAGTTCAAGGTCACCCAAGCCCTACTAGCAATGAAACATAAAGATGGAAGACTTGCGTGCACCCATATCTTAGGAATGAAGTCACACATTGACAGGTTGAGAATGTTAGGTGTCGTGTTTCCAAGGAAGTTGGCTATTGATTGGGTTCTTCAGTCACTTCCTGAGTCATATAGTGAGTTTATTAAAGACTACTATGTGACAGATCACGACATGACCCTAATAGATATTTCTTATTTGCTTGTTGCTGCTAAATCACCAATGATTTGGCGCAATGGTCAAGCAAATATTGGTGGAAGGTGTATTTCTCAAACTTCCATGGACATTAACAATGGTAATATTGGAAGTCTAGAAAAGCTTTCTCTTCCCAATGTAAAGGGATCGGCCTTGGTCAACCTGGTTGACCAAAAGGTAAAGGGAAAGGTTAAGTCCGTGATAGCCCTGTGTACTATTCCCAAAGAGTCTAACTACCTGAAGGATTTGAGAGAAGGAAGAATCAAAAAGGTTTGAATCTGCTTTAGGTAAGTCCACTATCTAACTCTGTTAGGTTCCTAATTGATGATTCTTAATACAAAATGTGACTCGGTTACATTTTGATTTTTGGTAGGATCAAGCAAAGGGAAGGAAACTTAAAGGAAGAGTATGTTGAATCTGATCACGAAGATGGATTTCAATCGCATGGTTCGAAGATCGGATTCCGGAGCTGCTACTTAAGAGTTATAATAGATTGCTAGGAAATATGTAATAGCATAGTTTTCATTTAAAGTTGCATTATAAGGAAAAGTTTTTCTGCATTTTATATATAAATAAAATTTTTGTTTTACTTTATTTTATATCTCCTTACAATGACATTTATGGAAAAATTGATGTTTGTATGTTTCTAGAAATATTGAAAATATGAATTTGGTTCTTTCATTTGTGGTAGTGTCTAAATTTACCAAATAAGGAAAGTTTCTCAGCACCCAAGTTTTCAATTGGACCGAAATTTGGAGTCGTGTAAGTTGTATGATGAATGAGAATTTTCATCTTTGGAAAATTAAGACTAATTCCTTGTTCATATGTATATGTGAGTCAAGTGAAGGACTAAGGGATCAAGTACACATTCTTGTGCATTGGCCAAAGTCCACCACAAAAGATCGATAGGACTATTCGTCACGATTTACTAAAGTGTAGTAAATATAGTTATACTTACAGGTTTAAGTATAATTCTGAAACACTGAAAAAGTTTCAATGAAAGACAAAACAAATAAGAAGAATCAAATTAGGCAGAAAGATAAAAGTTTCTCGAATCTGAAAAGATGGGAGAGTACTTTAGTATCATGTTTTATGATCATCTTAATGTTTATGAAACCGAATCACAATTAATCCTCTAGGGACATCCTAGTGCATTCTTATGGCTAAGAAGAGGAGTTGTGAATTGTTGAAATGGTTAAATCAAGTAGATGATTCATACTTCGTTCCAAAAAAAGTCTTAGAGTCATACTCTGTGACATCCCCAAAATCTCGGCCAGAAAAGTTCGATTTCATTTATGCTTTTTAAAATAATTTCAGAGGAAATCCCTTTGATTAAAAAGAGTTGCGGAATTTGTTCCCAAAAACAAAATATGATAAGATAATATTTATCAAAGCATTTCATCAAGAGATGCATTTTCATTATATAATCAAAACTCGGGATGTCATGTTCCGATACAGACCATAAAGCATAAACGATAAAATTACAAGTCATTCAACAAATATATACATATACAGACTTGTAAACAAAACAAATTGATGATTCATCCATATTATGCCCTTGCGCCACTTCCTGTAATACAAATAAAACTGAGTGGGTCAGGCTTGGGAGCCTGGTGAGCATATAGGGTTTTCAATCCACAATACATAATTGAATTTAATTTCACCAACCAACAATAACCCGATTACCCATTCCTGTTATCCTCACTTTATGTCCCTAAAACAACATCTATCTCAAGGGACCAAATCTAGGATTTTCATCGGTACGGACATTACTGCTAAGGGGTTTCCTCAACAATAGATATCCTAAAGGCAACCATTAGGGGGATAGAGTACACCGGTGAACACATCGTTCACAACACCTACAGGTTATGAACCTGCTAGCGTTCCACTGGACTGTCTAGAAAGAGTCCGTGGTCGTCATCCATACTCCGCTAGATGACTAGGTCAACATCAACAACATCGAGGCCTCTCATCTGTTTATCACACATAAACTATCTACCCATGTTCTACCCAACATATTAGTAGATAAAAATATATATTTTTATGCATAGTTTAAAACCAGTATAGCATGTTCAATCAATACATATTCCACATAACAGATGAGGCACACAAACATAACATGTATTTCATAGACAATAAATCAGATCTATGAGATAGAAGAAAGTGAATATACATTCACACATATAATAACAAAATATACACATAACATGTATTTTATATAAAATACTTCATAATTATGCGTTAGAAGAAAGTAACTACACACTCACTTGATCAGAAGATGATCGGACAACACTACGACTTGCAGAAGTAGTATTCTTCGGTAGATCTGGAAGATCTTCCCAAAAATCGGGCTCCTCGCGGGCAGAGCTTCGGCTCGGGAATTTCACTTCTCAGGATCTTTGGGGCTTCGGGACTTGCTTCGAGGCTCGGGATTGATACCGGGGCTTCGGGATACTTCTGGCACGCAAAACGATGCAAAACGGGAGAAAGAGAAGAGAATTTGGCAAAAGAAGTCGGCTGCCCTCGCATGCCTTTTATAGAGGCTGAGCCTCGCACATACGCTGGGCGTACTCAGTTACACGGAGCGTACGTGACCAAAAACGTCACTGCATGCGTCATCGGAGCACTCGAGTCCAAGGCGGTGCATGCATCGGGGTACGCTGGGCGTACTCAACTACAGTGGGCGTAGTTCGGATTGGGTGGATGAGTCCTTCGGATATACATCCGAATTAAAGATTAATTAATAAATATTAATCATTTAGAAACTTTGGAAATTCATATCTTCTTCATACGAACTCCGTTTTTGACTTTTATTTTTATTATTTTTTTTAGTAGGCTGGGACAGGAAAACTCTGTTATAAATTCATAACTCCTTCATCTGACGTCCGTTTCGTCTGTCTTTTCATCAATGCGCTACTATCAACGAGATCTTCGATTCTCGTTTAAATTGTTTCAACCAACAATCACTCGATCTTGAATCGAGTATTCAGGCTGCATACTGCTAGTCAAACCTTCGAAAAATCATAACTTCCTCATACGAAGTCAGATTTGGGCGTTCTTTTTATGCACGCTCTCGGTTTAACAAACTCTACAACATTCGTTTAGATCACTAGGGATAAATATCATTCTAACATAAATTCACTTTTTACGTCATTTAGTGTTGCCGGTTCTGTCGCAAAACTTCGACAGATCATAACTTTTTCGTTATACCTCAAATTTCGGCATTCTTTATATATTCGGAAACCTCATTTCAACTACTACAACATTATCCATAGATATCGAGCAAATATAACATTTCATTTTGATGCTTCTTTTTATTCTTAATTCAATTAAGTCACACAACTAAGCACAAAACACATAATACTCAAATAATATATCTTTATTATTTCAAAACGGTTTACAAAGGTTAACCTAGACTATTATATCAACATTAATGACAAACCCAGAAACACAGGCGTTACATACTCCAAGATTGTTACTTGAGTGACACATCTTAAAGAAGGTTTATAACACTTTTCAAATGTAAGAGTAAAATGTGTTTTATTCTTATACATTTGAAATTGGTAAGTTGTGATGCTTTGGATAAAACAAAGACCAACTAAGGCTAATTGTGTGAAGTGTTTGTTCTGATAAGAATCCACCCTATCTCTTGAATATTTCTTTTCTCAAGGCATGGTACTTGACAAGAGAGTCTTATATGTCAAGAGGAAAGTGGGAGTCTAAAAGATCTTGAAAGAGTTTCAAGATCTAATCAAGAATAAAACCTGGAGTTATCACTAGCACACGACTTGAGGTTTATAACCTATCGTGTTGACATTTTCCAATTTCTGTGTCCATTCTAGTTAAAGTTGGCTTTGCATATGAGTTTTGAGAGTTCTCAATTGGTTGCATAACAACTTGGAAGCAATAGCAGGCCCTTGTGCTGCCAGATGGCAAGAAGTTAAGACTGCACAAGTTCAGTCCATATGAATTTGGATTTGTCACTAACCTTGTCTTGTGATTATGGTTTTGAAAAATTCACATGTATAGGAACACATACACCATAAAATCTAAGTGTCATAAGGTTTCTCTCCGATTCATGAAAATGATGGTGAGGAAACGTTTCACCAACAAGATTTTAAGTAGATAGCAATTGTGTTATTTGCATTTCTCAAAGTCGTTAGTGGAATGTGTGTGGTTAACTGGCACACTAACATGGGCTTGTGAGAAATGGCAAAGGTCTAAACAATTGAGACTATGATTATGACATCCCTTTTCATTGTTTTGAAATTGTTTAGACACACATGTGTGTTATCTAAGGAAATGTGTATGATTTTGATAAAGTTTTATCAAAGCATCTTGTATCAAAAGTCGATAATTTGGTAAGAAAGTCAATAAAGTATTGATTTCCAGAAGTCCAGCTGATTTATGACTACATGTCAAAGCTAGTGGGAGCATAAATGTTATGCTAATAATCATCATGTTAGTGAGAGCATGATAATTATGATAAGTGTTGCAAGTTAACAATGTTAGTTATAGAAAACAAAAGGTTCAATTAGGAAAAGTTGTTTTGCTATAATTAAGGGAGAGGAAATTATACTTCATTGCAATTCTAAAAGCTTAGATTGAGGTTTTAATCATATTTAGTCAAGGATATATATATATATATATATATATATATATATATATATGTTGGAATGTTTCAAATTTTATGTTGGAATGTTTTAACTTAAGGTAATTCTATATATTGCGTTCTCAAAATTCGATTATGATTACAACATCCCTCTTCATAGTTGAATAATAAAACATTGCAAATAAAAAATATTGTAGCAAAAGACTGGTCTAGAATCATGTCCTTATGAGAGACATCATGAATCGTGTCTCATATGCTTCGGGTATAGGATCGATTGCATGTGTTATAATATTTATCATGTCTAAATTTTCCAATTGCATGGGGGCATTAAGATGGGAAAAAGTCTAGAATTGGATAGGACTACAATGATTAAGCAATTTTCAAGGGCAATCTAAGGTTTACCAATGATAGGTTGCTTATGGACAGTTGGAAGTATAGTGTTAACTTTTGAAGGACCATATTGACATATTCTGAAAAGAGGCAACTCTTGTTCAGAAGTGATAGGTGATAGTCAAAATGGAAATATGGAGATGTCTCCATAGGTGGAAGTTATTCAATCTGTGTAAGATTAGAAAAACTTAATGCAAGAAGGATCTTCAAAGCAATGTACTTTGAATATGAGACTTCATTTCCATGGAGTGGATCTCCATTGGAGTACTCTGTAATGACTGTTGACAAGTCTTTGTGACTTTGTGCATAATCAATACAAGAGGATCACTGCATATAAGTTTAAAATCTAATAGATTTCAGTAAATGGTAGGAATTTGGAATTCTTACATTTATGGTAAGGATTTGGGATTGTGAAATAAGAATCATTAGAATTATGTTCAATCGATCTATTCCACAATGTAAAGATCATAGACAAACATAGTGTTCATACTTGATGTATGGCATAACTAATGTTTGGACAAACATAATATGCATACTTGGTGTACAGCATGACTATTGTTTGGATAAACATATTGTGCATGCTTAGAGCATGGCATGACTATTGTTTTGATTCAAGTATAAAGTTGATTAGTTGAAACATTATACAATAAATAATGTGTAATCAATATGGTGATAAATAAAAGGTGTTCTATTTATATTCATAAGTTCTGAGACCATATTGCATTCGATTATTCTTGTGTTTCACTTTGCATGTTTTAACTTCCAGAATAACTAGGTCATTCTTCCCAAAAGACTAAATTATTCAAACCATCCACAGTTGATAATACGTTGGAAGTAGGTATTAAGGCAACACTGTCATGAAGTTGGTTTGTAGATGTCTAAGGTGTTGGACGTAGCGAGAGTTGCTACAACATTCATGAGTATTCATAAGTTCTGAGTATTGGATTAAAACCATGCTCATTTGAATCACTTCATGGATTTTATCACGAGTGATCATGAGACGATAATATCTTATATTCTTCAAAACTAGAGATATGAGTTGGTTATATATTGATTGCACGAAAACGCATTGGTAACTCGATGTTATAAAACGTGCCTTTGTGTATAATTCAACAAGTAGTAGAACAAGCATATGAGTCGAATTTTATCCATTACTTTTACCCTTGGAGGGATAAAAGTGATATATTTGGTCCTTTCGATGATTTAGTGATGATACCCCTAAGTGCTTGGCCTAGCCTGGACTGATTTGATTTGTTCAATTAGTCGGTCATCATAAATAAGAAATCGGTAAACAACAAATGGAAAGAGAGAATGATTATAATCCATGTCTCAGTCCATATGATATCTAGAATGGAGGAATATATGATCCCTTATCTAATGGACAAGTCATTTGACTAGGTTAGAGTTCGGCAGTAGCTTTAAGAGCTACAATTGCTATTCGGGATCTTGGTGTCATATGCAATAATAGTTTTAGACTTATCCAAGTGGGATACTATTGGATTAGATGTCTAAGTCCATAACTATTATTGGTATGTGTACGACTTGAGAGTAGCATGGTCCATTTGGGTTGCACTTCACTGGAAAATTTATATAGATAGTCTTTTGAGAATAATATGTTTATGATTTATATTAATATATTATAAGTTCTAATATATTAATATGGAATCATATTATTTAATTAGTATTGATCAAGAATTAATTTAGAATTAATTTAGTGATAAAAAAGGAACTAATTAAATATGGACTCTTAAATATAGGATGGGCCAAGTTCATTTAGGTTGGGCTAAGCTTGCATGGATAGTCCATGGAGTTTTTAACTCATGGATCCTATGGAAATGAAAGGTCATGGGTATTAGGGTTTATATGAATGTAACCATAATCCTCCATACTATATAAAGAGGTCTTTGGCACATGAAATGGAACTAGTGTGTGAGTAAACAAGAGTGGGTCATTTCTAGTGTGCTTACTATTCTATCAAGTTTCCAAGGTGTTTTTTTGGTGATTTATAATTCCACTTGAGGCTTCCACACTATTGGGGCTAAGCTCTTAAAGTTCAATATTTCAAGCTTCATCAGAAGGTATGTCATCTAACTAGGATTTTGTAGTATAGTGGTTTCATATTATGCTAGTTAGGATGAAACCTATGAATATTGAATATTTTCTTGTATAATAGAGAAAATATAGATCCAAGGTTTATAGGGTTGCATGTACACCATAGGAAAGTTAGAATGCTCAAAATCCATCAAATCTTATAGTATAAGAATGTTTGGTTGGGCCTTATGTTTTGTTCTTGTTTGATTGGGGGCTTAAGGTAAGATCAGGTATTCGAAAGTCTATCGGGTCCAACATTATGTATGGCTAGCATACACTAGTGCTGTAGGGTTGGTGGAAGTTTCATGGATGGTTGGGTTGTGTGAGGCCGGTAGGACAGTTATGAGATATTTAGCATTCCTCTAGGAGTGATGATTGAGCGCTCGCCATGATCATGTATATTATTAGGGTGTTGTGATGATACTTGAGACAAATATCGGTAGGTGTAGAAGGTAGTATGGGCCCATACTACTGCAAGCACAGGACCCATACACATATAAAGGAAGTCACAATCCATAGGGTTTGGTTGGGAATTGGTTCCCTTCCATCATATGGATTATCAAAGACCTTTCTGGTGCATTATCAGAATGGTGGTTACGATACATCTTGAGATCGGATCCAGGTTAGGATTGGGAGCTGGTAGCCAGGTTAGCAAAGCATTGTCCGAGCATTGTGTCAACGGGATCATCCGAAAATAGGTGATTGAGGTTGTCCGGAGATAGTTTCTGGAGATGTTTGGATCTATCAAGACCGCCGTGGTTGAGTATTTCGATGATTGCTATGCAGTAATTGCCGAGACGGATACCACGACAACTATAACAGCTGTAACGGCGCTAGAAGGAGGAGCTGGTCAAGCTTTCCATTACTAGGACTTGTTATTAGGATGTGTTCTGATGGGCAGAGAGCTATAGTTACTTGGGATCAAGGAGATATTCTATACTCGTTACATTCAGCAGGCTAAGCGGGAGTAGCTATCACAAGAGTTATTGGAATTGAGGATTCGAGGGTTTTGCTCGAGGCCCGAATGCAAGTCGCGGGGACTTCGGAAGGGAGTTATGATTATGTTCAGCTGGAGTTTTGCAGCTGGAAGTAGAATGTTTAATTGAAGGATTGGAATGTTGTTTTTTAGAGCAAGGATTGTACCTTGTCAATTTTCGAGCTCGAAGGAGTGAGCAGGCTTGTGACCCCATGATTAGGTTATAATCTAGCTCGGGGTCAACTAGTCACAGGGGTTGGCGACAGTATTTCAGCATTAGTGAGTGTGGGTGAGTCGATGTGGCATGAGTATCTTGTGAGGTGCACACGATTACCATCCCTACTCATAGGAGCTAAGATCCGTTTCGCCTTAGATCTCTTGTATCGGGCGGTAAGGGTTGATTGTGCGATTTATTGCACTTTTAGGGTTGGAGACTATGTCATGGGAGTAGTTGTAGCCTGGCTTAGGGCATGGGTTGTTTTAGTTACTATAGCTTAGTTGTGGATGATTGAGCTGGTGAGTGAGTGAGGGTGCAAGGCCCTTAATGATATGATTTCTAGAGCTCAGAGCAGGAGAATTATTAGAACACTTTGGGAAGAAGGGTATTATGTGGGAGGTCTACAGATAGGGTCCTACATGATGGTTATTTAGCATTGTCAGGATTCAGTGGTTTTAGTAACCGTTGTTGATTGGCGGATGAGGGTGCCAAGGGAAGTAGCTCGCTGTTGAGATATTAGTTGGAGCACCTATTTTTAGGTTTTCAATATTTGAGTGTGGGATCATTCAAGCATTAGTGACTATCGGTTTCACTGGGATTCAGGAAGTGTTCAACTAGTTCTTAGAAGCGTGTGATTGTTGGGGACTGGCTGGTAATGGAGCACTAGTTAGAAATAGTTGGTTGTCATCGGATCGATCGTTGGAAAGCGAGGACGATTGGGAATTATCCAACTTTCATGTATTGTAAAGACTTAGTTGAATCTACGTGGGGGAGAATTATCTTGGAATTCAGAAGCAGGAGCGGTTTTGAAAATGTTATAAGTTTCGCATCGTTTTTAGGAAGGAAGACAACCCAAGTGGCTGTTTGGTTTGAGGGTTGTGTGAGTTGGGAGTTTGGTAAAACTCCCCAGCATGAGAATCGCGTCTTCTCGGTGCTTGATAGCAGAATTTGGGGAATCAGGTTGGGATTCTAGACATGAATTAAGTTCAGTTGTGTGTTAGGTCGATTGCGTGTTCGACCAGTATGGAAAGTTTTGTAAGACTGCGGGGGTAGCCGTAGCATTCACTAGCGATCAGGTAATATGGAAAGTGTTGTAAGACTACGGGGGTAGCCATAGCATTCACTAGCGATCAGGTAGTATGGAAAGTGTTGTAAGACCGTGGAGGTAGCTGTAGCATTCACCAGCGATCAGGTAGTATAGAAAGTGTTGTAAGACTGTGGGAGTAGCCATAGCCTTCACTAGCAGCAGATAGTGCTAGAAGTGTTGTAAGTTTACGGGTGTAGCCGTAGCATTTACAAGGTTAGAAGATAGTGCTAGAGTGATGTAAGTTTGTGGGTGTAGCCATAGCATTCACTAGGTTGGTAGATAGCATGATCGCGTTGTTAGGACGCGGAAGGGACAGTAGTACCCACCAGTTCGGGTGTAGCAATGAGGATATGGAAATCCATGGATTGTTTATGGGTTTCCCCAGAGGGATTAAACCTGGTTAAGCCAATGATAAGACTGTAGGAGCGACACTACAGTTATGAGATCAAGGAAGCAATGGATTGCTAAAGGTTGCTTGTGATGTAAGGCTACCATTGGTCATGTTGCAATCGCTTTTAGCCGTGGATTTGGTGACGGTAGGATATTAGACTATTATGGTCAGATGGACTAGAAGGACTAAGGGAGCCATGAGTGGTGATATAGATAGGGTGGTTATTGCTATTCGAAGTTTCATTTGCAGGTCGCGTGGAGTGACTGTATGATTGCTCGTTTGTTCAACAACCGGGCAGGAATCCGGTATTCTGGAAGAGCTTTCTGTCAAGTATAAGTGTACTGCAGGGAAAGTTGGTCTGTGACTCTATCTTCTAGTAGGAACCCCAGATTATCAGAACTTGATAATCCATTTGGGAGATAAGTGCAATGAACTTGGAAACGATTCAATGTGGGTGGCCTGTCGGGGAGCCAGACCATCTCGATACTTCAGATTTCAGATTGATTAAAAGTGATCAGACTACATGGAATTCGTGTATCATCAGGTTCTAGAACCCTACGAGGGTTGGATACGGTTGCCTTGGAAAGGCTGGGATTATGCACGGAATTATGGCCACATAGTTCAAGTTGTCTGGCGTGTAAGGGATGATGAAGAATGATTTCGAGGACGAAATCCAATTTAAGTGGGGAAGAGCTGTAACATCCTTTTTAAAATAGAATAATTAAATAATAAATATGGAACCCTGAGATGTAATTTTATTATTATTTTATATTATCATTGTCCAAAATCATGTAATAATTAGTCGGGTGTTGGTTTCGGAAAGCCAAATGACAAGATTTGAATCTCCGGGGGTTAAAGTGTAATTTTGGGATCTATTTTGAAAAGGATTTCAGAATTTGGGGTGTTTTTGGTATCATTTGGACTTTTATCGAATAGATTCTTGGGGGCAGGGACTAAATGGTAAATTCTAGACTCAGATTAAAAAGGGTTTTGTATAGGAGGGGTTGTTTGGTAAGTTTGAGGGTTGAGATGAGGACACAGGATACACCCGGTGACCCCTTCCCCATCGTTTCCTGGAAACAAACCCTAAGCCTCATTCGTTATATCAGTCAGCACTACCCTTGGTATACCTCCAGTCGTCGCTGCTTGTTGAGGATCTCCGCTACCAGAACCGTCATGTACAACCGGGATGACAGCCAAAGATCGACAACGGAGCTAAGATTGTTGTTGCGGGAGTTGTGTGCAACCGGAAACCTGTTGGTAAGGCCGTCTGCTACCTCTCCCTCTCCTCTCCTTCGCCATTCTCGGTGATTCGACATCGTATACCTCAATTACTTCCATCGGTGGCCCTATAGTCGTCGTTTCCACTGTTCCAGCCTCCTCAGCTACCTAGTCGGTGGTTGGGAGTTATTATATCATATATGGAAGAGATGGAGTTGCTAATAGAACCTGGAATGCTTGTGGGAGCATGTTTGGTCTGAGAAAACTCAAGAGAAACCCACCATGGTGGCTACCACCATGTCATTCTTTTCAGCTACAACCATCCACTATGTAAAGGTGTCTATGTGTACAATTGGTTATGTGTATGCCCATTTTCGTAAGGTTACTGATGTGTAGGTTTTTCTTGGCCAGTAACCAGAAGGAAAACTCATCACCGCCGCTTGCTACAACCATTCTGCGGCTTGCTGCCATTTTTCTGTCGCCACCAACCACCGTGGGAGGTGGTTGTGTGTGTGTTTTACCATGTATTTAGTTGTGTGTGTGTTGTTGTTGTATTGCGTGGAATGTGTGTGTGTGTGTGTGTTGTGTAAACAGAATTCGTGAAAAACCCACCACCACCGTGAGGTGGTGGCTGCTGCCATGTACCACCGTCGTTCACCGCTACGGTGGCTGTGTGTGTATGTATGTGTATGTGTTTGTATTAGTGTGTGTGTGTGTGTGAGAGTTAGTTGGGTTTTTCTTTGTATTATTGTAACCGATGCTAGTATAATAAAAAGAAACTTGTAACCACCACCGTGAGGTGGTGACTGCCGCCGTGAGTCGTCGTTGACCACCACTACCCGAGGTTGTAGTGGGTGGTGTCCGCCTTATGAAAACCCTAATGGGCCTTATGAGACCCTAGTAGGCCTAATGAAGCCCTAATTGACCTAAAAACCCAAACATGTGGCTAATGGGCTAGTATTGGATTGGAAACCCTGATTAGGGTTTGGGAAACCCTAATTTTGGGATTAATCAAGACCGCATGGTAATTAATTAATAAACCTAAAATATTACTTAATAATCATTGACAAATTAACCTAAGGTAATATTGGACTTAATGGATCAATTCCTTAATGGGTTAAGTAGGAACACTTAACCCTAATCATCATTTAATGTGAAAACCCTAATTTCACTTGGGCCTTAAGTTGGGCCTCTCTATTGGTTGTGGGCAATGAGTATTCCATCCCGAGGATGATTGGACTCATAGTATGTGGTCATTCCAACCTGATGGTTGTGGCCTTGGGGCATTCCATCCCGAGGATGATTGGACCCATAGTATGTTGGCATTCCAACCGGATGGTTAAGGGCCTAGGGTATTCCAACCCGATGGTTGATTGGACCCATGGTATATTGTTTGTGATTATATGTGTATTGTTGTGTGTATGGGTATATTGAGGGAACTCACTAAGCTTTGTGCTTACGGTTTCAGTTTATTGTTTTAGGTGCTTCAGATATCTCGGCAAGGCGAATGCGTGACCGTACACATCCTCGTGTTTTTGGACTTATGTTTTCTGGGATACTCTGATATTAAACTATTTTGAAAATATTTTGTAATAAATAATGGGTTTTGGATGTTTGAAAAAGTTTTAAATTGGCTTGACTTTATGGGTGTTACAAGTTGGTATCAGAGCCTTAGTTTGAGTGAATTAGAGGAACACTTGTGTGAATCCAGTCACAAACCAAGGAAAAAGATTTTCAAAATGATATTTTTCAAAAAGGTTTTTAAAATAAATAAAGGATGATGCAAGGTGTACGATCAGCCGGAGCCAGTAAGTAGACCCCAAAATACAATACGGTTATTTGATATTGTGATATGTTAGAACAACATGCTACTACTAGGATAGGAATCTTCAGGAATTGCATGATAGAATTGAATTATTACATGATGCCTGCTAGCTTAGGGTTTTCCTTATATGAGATTGACATCATTATTGTAGTTGCTTGCGTATGCATCACGACTATAATTAATTAAGGTCGTATAGCCTGAGAATCTTTGGTTTGGCCTTATGTTATGTTCTTTTTTGATTGGAGGATTAGGGTAGGATCGGACATTCGAAAGTCTATCGGGTCCAGCATTATGTATGGCTAGCATACACTACTAATGTAGGGTTGGTGGAAGTTTCATGGTTGGGTGGGTTGTGTGAGGCTGGTAGGCCGGTTATGAGATATTTAGCATTCCTTTAGGAGTGAGGACCCTAATTTCACTTGGGCCTTAAGTTGGGTCTTTCTCTTGGGCTTTGGTGATTAGACTATTAATGGGCTTTCCAAGAATAAGTAAATGAACTAAATAATTGTATGGGTTTTGGGATAAGGCCCATGTGAGAGTCTTAGGCCCATGTGAGAGTCTTGGGCCCAATTTGGAAAATGGGGCCATAGACGGACCATATTTGGGCCTTTATGATTATGTGATATTGGGGCATAGGAATACCAAGAGTTTGGGCTAGAATAAATGGATGGACCTTAAGGAAAAACCATGTAGAGGTCTTGGCCCAATTTGGAAAATTGGGCCATATGTTGGGCTTTGGCCCATTACTTGACTTTTGGGCCTTTGGAGTGTGAGTTGGACCTTGGGCTTGGAATCGAATTATTAATTGGGTGTTGTTTGAGGTTGACAGCTCAAGAATCTATCAACCAGCAGCTGGGGTTTTAACCGTGGGACTTTAGCAGTGTGAAGTGAGTTTTCCTCACTATACTCAATGGTCTAAGGCACCAAGGCCGGCCCTTTCGGATTATTATCCTGATATGTTATGCTAGTATGATTTGTTAGATCGGTATCCTGGTAGATAGAATGGTATATACTATTATGATCTGTTAGATCAATACCCTGGTAGATAGGATGTTATTATGTTGCTATGATCAGTTAGATCGATTTATCAGTCTATAGACTGTTATGTGATTATTTGTTATATGTGCACATGTTTGATTGGTGGTTGAGGCTTATCTGCTTTGTGCAAAAGCCAATAGACATGGGCATTCCAACCTGTTGGTTGTGGACCGTGAGTATTCCATCCCGAGGATGATTGGACTCGTAATATGTGGGCATTCTAACCTGTTGGTTGTGGGTCGTGAGTATTCCATCCCGAGGATGATTGGACTCGTAGTATGTGGGCATTCCAACATGTTGGTTGTGGGCTTGGGGTATTCCATCCCGAAAATGATTGGACCCATAGTATGTTGGCATTCCAACCGGATGGTTGAGGGCCTAGGGTATTCCAATCCGATGGTTGATTTGACCCATAGTATGTTGTTTGTGATTATATGTGTATTGTTGTGTGTATGAGTATATTGGGGGAACTTACTAAGTTTTGTACTTACGGTTTCAGTTTATTGTTTCGGTGCTTCAGATATCTCGGCAAAGCGAATGCGTGACCGTACACATCCTCGTGTTTTGGACTTATTGTTTCTGTGATACTCTGAAATTAAACTATTTTGAAAATATTTTGTAATAACTAATAGTTTTTGGATGTTTGAAAAAGTTTTAAATTAGCTTGATTTTATGGGCGTTACATCAATGTCAAATGTTGCACCTATGCCATTAGCTATTTGAAAATGTAGTCCCATTTCAAAACCGAATCAGAATTCACCAAAACACTTCTCATGAACTTTATATACTCAAAATTTTATTGAATTTTTGTAGGTACTCAGTTTACTCAAACAAGGTTCAAATTATTTTTTATTATTTTTTATTTTTTTTGACTTTCTTTCTTGGGTTATCTTATATCTCATATAATTATGCGCTTTACTATTTAAAACCAGATGAATTATATGCATTATCGATTAGAAATTTAGAGAATTTTTCAGTTTTTGATCAAATTATGTTGGTATTTCTTTTTGGAAGTATAGATTAATTGGTCATGTTCTTGATCTTGTTATCGTGAAACAGGGGGGATTGTGATACACTTGAAATTTCTCTGATTTTCTTTATGATTTTGTGAAAAAAATTCTTCATTTTAAGCATGCTTTTGAGAGCATCAACTGAAAAAGAAGTACTTGGTTTCTGTAATCATAAGATCTAAAAACAATGTTAGAATACAACCCTTCATCCATCTTCTCCCAAAAAAAAACTCCAGACTCCCTGAAGACACTGTCTTCTTCACCATATTCAGCGACTCCTCTCTTTCACAGACCCCATTTCCCAAAATTCCAAATCTACCCCTCTTTCTCTCCTCCTACCTCCAAATCCTCCAATATCTCACCCAATACACCACCAATTTCATATGGCAACACGAACCCTTCACTCTCTCCCCATCCACCCAATCACATCGTTCCTTTTGCCCCTCAAATCGCATCCCCCATCTTCATGGTAAGCTCAGATATGGAGACAATCTTGAAGACGAATGGTTCATTGTCTTTCTACTCTTTCAAAATGGGTCACCCTTAAAAGTTAAAACCACCACCAACCGAATCTTTATCATAAATGGCAGCCTACATATCATCCTACTTTAGACAATGCGCTTTTATATCTAATCTAACAAGAAAATGAAACCAAGGCACCAAATTCAGTCCAATTAGCCATAAAGAATCCAATTGGGGATTACCCAGATTAGGGCAATTAAGAATATGCATAGGATAGGGTTCCATTATTAGCGACACAGATCTTGAAACACGAACCATGTTTAATCTCAGCTGTTGAAGGCTTTTATGACCGTGATATAGACTCAATGAAGTACGCTGCTAAAATGGAAACATTTCTGTCAAATATAACATTTCAAGCACCAAAATTTCAAATTTAAATGATCACGATCTTGGTGATATAGCAAAATCAATGCAAGAATTTGCTCAGAAAATGTCAAGCTTTGAAGGAGCAGGAGTTCCTTAAAACAGGCAAGTTTTTATCTATTTTTAAATAAATCTTCATGGTTTTTTTATTATATAAAATTCGATGTTTTTGTTACTTTAGGAATTCAGAAGATACAGACCTGGATGTGGAGCTGTTTATGAAAGAAATGGAGTCAGTTATGAATCCTTCAAATGGGGATGGAGACGAGATGATGATGATGATGATGATGATGAGCTGGACTCTGATATGGATTTGGGTAAGTTTTTTATATGAATCTATGTTAGTTGTAATATAATTTAATCGATTAGATTAATAAATCATTAGTCTTATAAGTTATAAGGGAAAGTTGAGGCCGATGATGATGAAGATGAAAAAACGGTTTTCATGCGCTCTTATTCTATTGCTCTGATGAGTCAGGAACTCAAGACTCAAGAGGACAATAGTCGATAAAATCTTTATTCGTGCAAATGAGCCGGAATTGAAGAAGGATGAGGTTTGTTATATTTTATAAAATTTAGACCATTCATGTTCAAGTGAGTGATATTGATGGAGGTTATTTATGAAAATTTTCAGAGAACATCGAATACCAATGAAGATGTGGATGAATAAGAGTTTAGTGTTGTAGATGTGGAAGTGAACCTTGTGAAGAACTTTGTTGGTTCGTTTTCTTCACACGAGAGATTACCGGGTCCCGTTTCCTATTTGCTTGAAATCATGGTCCTTAAACTCCTAGAAGATCACAAGGACAAATGATTTTAAAAACTTTACTTGATTTATTTTTTATAAATATTTGATTAAAGTTATCCAACAAAGGTATCTTCTGTGATGCTGGGGTGTGTGATGTGTCACCCATTCAATTTTTAGGATAATTTATAGTTACAATGTTGATATTTTTATAAAATCTATTTTTATGTTTTATAATTAAATAAAATTAGCCCGGTCATATTTGCCTCCTATTTTGAGAAGTATTCTAATTATGAAAAAAAATCAACTAAAATCAAAATCTAATCATCAATTTAAAATTTATCAACAATTTAAGGAAAATATATATGTAAAAAAAAATGCAAATCTATTTTTATATAAATTTTAGAAAATGTTTTTATATTTTATAAACTCACCATGACCAAAAAAGTAAATAAAAAATCAAACCTAACAAATCTAGTAATTGTGTTGCTCTTCTCTCGTTTTTGTTGTTTTGAATATCTCATTGATTGCTTACTACAAGTTAAGGTTGGTAGCTCATCTCTTTTAGTTTTCCAACAATGCTTCTCGCTTGATTGCTTTCTGTCTTTCTCTCTCGTGCTTAATGCTCTATGAAGTTAATGGATAATGAAACGAGAAATTAAATGTTGTTGGTTTATTCTTTTATGTATTGGCTTGATAGGGTTCTGAGTTTGTATTCTTCTGTAATTCGATCTATGATTTATCTATATGTATACTTTATTTTTTATTGTTTTAGGCTTTTCTTTTTAGCTTTTTAATATTTAGGGCAATAGGTTATAATGGTTAAAAGTAAGGTAATAAGTCATGGCTGAATTTAGAGAGGGTGATATTATGTACACACCACCTTTATAGACCATTAGTCTTACTTTTTACGTTATTATTACCACATAATCATCATTTTCTTTACGATGTAATTACAGGTGTTTGGAATAATGTGGCAGATGTAAAAAATCATCTTTTGAAAGTTGGAATCAACGTAAATGAAGTAATGGAAAAGTAGGTCGGGGCAAGGGATAGTACATTATTTTGGCAAGATATGTGGTTAGGAAATGAGACCCTAAAAGCGTTATTCCCGGAATTATACAAAATGAAAAAAAATGCAAAAACTATAAAATTGGAGATAGGATAAGCAGTGAAGGGGTAACATGGGATTGAAAAGCGATACCATCTTCGAGCACTCAAGTTCAAGAACTCACAGAGCTGACATCCAAAATAGGAATATTTCAGCCAAATTCTCGACGGGATCAGTGGATTTGTAACATATCCGGAGATGGGGCCTATTATGTAAACATGTTGAGGGAAAAATGACAGGGAAAACGTGAATACAAATGAGGTGACACTGATCATGCACTAATTTGATGCCTGATGGCGATAAAGGTATGTGAGTGGATATTCCGATGGTGTGGAATTCCCCAGCCTCAACTTGAAAATATAAAGGAATTGCTGAAGTTTTGCTCTAAATGGGAGAGATGCCTAAAAAGGAGGAAAAACCTCAGTAGCATATGTTATGGTTAAGCCTGGCTATTATGGAAGTCAAGATGTGACTGGACATTAAAAAAGAACTAGATATCACCTACAAAAGTGGTGGATAATGTTAAGTCATTGGTGTTTACATTGATCAAACATAGGAGGTCGAATTGTTCTTATAAGTGGATTGACTGGTGCACTAACTCATCCACCTGTTTTTTAAGGTCACACTTTATGATTTGATGAGTCAAACACTCTATGAGTTGACTGTCAACGCTAACATCAACAACAATATTAGCACACCAAGCCTTATTAGCTTCAGCGTGTAGTTAGTGATCTAATCTAATATTTATATATTAGGTAATTATACGGATATGTATATAATAGATAGCATGTCAATATCTTGGTGATAAGGATCTTTTTATATGTATATTAGATATAATCCCTTGATTAAAGGGATATACTAGTATATTTTAGTATATATTAAACATTAGGGTGAAACCCTAATGTAATCGTCTTGGTGATTGTCTTTTTGACAACCAATTTTCTTGGTGAAACAACTCCTTTCTTGGTGAAAGATATCTTTATGACTATTTCATATTCATTACTTTTCTATTCTTTATTTTGTTTAGTTAGTTTGTTCTTGTTTATTATACTTGAAGTGTTGTACAAGAAGTTTTTGGCTCACATGAAGAAGGAGAACATCTCTCTACCAAAAGCTTTCATTGCAAAACAAGAAGATCGTTAAGAATAGGTGGAAGAAGAGGAGACATATGAAGATGAGGGGTTAAATGTTAAGGGTCTTATGGATCTTATCAATGATTCCCCTTATTGTAATCTCAACATGTGTGATGCTGATACCTCTCAAACTGTCCAAGGGTCGAGTCAAAATCTAGAACATACTTGGTTCGTTGACAGTGGGTGCTCTAAACACATAACCGGTATCAAGTCCCTCTTAACATGTGTTTTGGAGAAAGATGGTCATGTTGTGGTTTTGGCGACAACAATGAAGAAGCTGTCATGGGTGTTGGAACATTTGAATGCAAGGTGTTCAAGTTGAGGCGGTGTTTTATGCCAAGGGTCTAAAAGGCAATATTATCTCCATCAATCAACTTTGTGATGTTGGTTATAAGGTTCTCTTTGATTGCCATGAAGTAAAGATTCTTGACTCTAAGAACAAAAATGTGCTCACTACACTCAGGGATAACAACATTTATATGCTTTGATTTTATGTGTTTAGACAATGCTACTTTATGTTTTTAACGTTTTGCTTTTTTACCTTAAAACTTTTGAACATAAGCTACTAAAATTTTAATTTCCTATGACCTTTTGTTCCAAAAATTATTTTTAACTTTTATTTTTCCAAATAAGTATACATTGTACATTATACTACTAACATTACTTATGCATGTTCTTCTCTCTCAATAGTGACCTGAACTAATTTGTTCCTTTGAAAAAGATCAGAGTATCATTCCTCCGGTGCAACATCTTCAGAGTTGAGCTAGTTGAAGCTAGCTCTGCATATTTTCTTCAACGCCAACTACTTACTCCATGAGATGTTGATGCTCATGTTGATTGACATTAAGCATCCTGTTGATGAGGCCAGATAGGAGATAACTGATATGTGCATATTTAATCATATATTTCATATAATATCTTAATACTTTTTGGTTGTTTTTGTCTCGATTTATGAACAAAAGGTACTTAATTATGTTAAAATTACATTTTCAGCTTTAAAGACATGCTCGGGTGAAAAAGGAAGCGGAAGCAATTGGAAGCTTGGAAATTGAAGTTTGGTGAAAGAAGACTTAAAAGAAGAAAAACTCGACGAGTTAGTCAGAAGGTTCGTGATTCAACAATGTCTTTCCGTACACGCGTATTAAGTGAGAAACTCGTCGAGTTGGGTCTAAAAACTCGACGAGTTGGTGCAAAATTTTGGAATCTGTATATAAATCATTTATTCCCAAAACCCTAACACATTTTGGAGACTTTCGTCGACTATTGAAGACCAGAAGGGTTCTTCGAACTTTTATTTTCGAGAATTCAACCTAGAAGTCAATTTAGAAGAGATCAGAGGCAAACAAACATTACTCTTTTCTTAATATTTTGTATGAACCATATTTGAATCATTAGATTTTGATTTTAGGATGCTATTTTTTGTAGATACGAGCTAAAAGCTTTTTACTTCTATTTAGACTAGATAATCTTATGAATATGGTTTGATTGAATGCCTTGAATTAATTTGATTTGGTGAATTATCTTGCTAAGCTTGTTAAAGACCCTTATGTGTTAATGATAATTATTTTTTATTAATAATCAAGTTTATTGAGTGCCATGAACATTTTCTTAATTGCTTGAATCATATAGTTTTGTGAAAACAATATTGTATGACTAGTATTAATAAATATGAACCTAGGTTTAACTAGAAAATAAATAAGTTAATGTGTGAGCATGCGTGATGAATAACCACATATGAGTTGATTGAATTGACAAATTTCATTAACTAATATTGCAAGTCTTACTTGATCCAAACTGAACACTAGGAAACTTGTTAGTTTAATCAATTGGTCACTGTTTCAATTAACTTGTTTGCTATATTATTAGTAATAGTGAACATGAACCTAATCACATTAGAAATCGGTAGCCATTGATATATTAATCCATTGCACTTTCCCTGAAATCAACCATAGGAATAAGTGAATCGAATCTAAACAAAAGTCTTGTAACATCCGAAAAATCAAGGCCAAATATTTCATTTTTAATAAGTGGTTTATAAAATAACTTATCAAGATATTGAAAAAACTATGTCAATACATAAAACCGTAGTGTCATGTCTCAAAACCATAACATCAAAAGTAATGAAAAATCAGAGTACAATCCCAGAAACCCAAAGTCGAAACCATGTGTGTGTGATGCGCTGCTACACCATCGGCTCCTTCACCTTCGATGAAGAGGTACCTGAAACCAAAACCAAAAACTGTAAGCATAAAGCTTAGTGAGTTCCCCCATCATACCGCATACCGTATAATACCGTCGGTATCTTTCAACCGGTAACTGCCATCGGTATCTTTCAACCGGTAACCACCATCGGTATCTTTCAACCGGTAACTGTCATCGGTATCTTTCAACCGGTAACTGGGGACTATTTCACCCCATTACTACTAGCATACAATAGCAAAATATAAACATACAGTAAGGCATATCGGGGTACTGACCTACCCCTTTGTCCTAACGACCTACGCCAATGAAAGACTGTTCCCTGTCATTACCACTGACACATATATCATATCACGCAGGCATATATCATGAACAAATAACATAAACAAACCAAGACAATTATCACAAAGACAATTATCTACTAAATACCCCTATTGGTGGGTCAGCATTGTGGCCTTAGACCCACCCATACTGGAAGGTAACTCACCTCGATGTCGTGTAGTGACTAAACCGTCCTCTGCGCGAAGATCGACTCTCCTCGTCTCCTCAATCCCTATATGACAATCCTCAAGTCATCAAACAGAACATATGACCCTAGCCAGGGTCGAAACCATAACCAGTCAAAGTCAACACCTAGTTGACCTGACTCGCCGAGTTGGTCTACCAACTTGTCGAGTCCATGCACCGCTAACATGATCCAACCCCAACTCCACTCGTCGAGTCTAGCAAGAACTCTCCGATTTCTCCTTCATTCAAACAATCTGGACCATCTCATCCAAATCGCCGAGTTCTTCCTTCAAATCGGCAAATTCATCTCCCTTATAAAAACGTGTCCAGTCTATGACTCGCCGAGTTGTATGAACAACTTGTTGAGTCCATCTTCAACGGTTGGGAGATTGCCTTGGACTTGCCAAGGCTGTTCATACACTCGCCGATTCCCACGATTCCCAGGTCCCTTTACGTGTCTAAGCATCTACGAGACTTTATTTCTAAATAATTGGTCCATCCACAGAAAGGATTTGGTGGTCAATACACATTGGCTCACCGAGTTCCAAGAACAACTCGTCGAGTCCCTGCTTGACCCTTACTATACAGCCGATTTAAATGGGTCTTAACACATTAAAACCATAGACTTGGCCTCCTAATGTCCATTTTATACGTGAAGTTCCAAACTTGGTGCACATGCATGGGGTTTTTGGCTCAAAAATCCATAAAAGGTGCTCTACAACGTGCATGGGGCTCTCATGGATATAAAGTTGGCACCTTTATGCCATGAGACCCCTCCAATGACTCAGATATGAAAGTAGAACCCCATGAATCACTTCACAAATCCGAAAATGGCTTGGGAAACCCTAAATGCACCCAAAATCTAAGCCCTAAAGATAAAAAAACCAAATGGAAGACCAAAACAGGGGGCATTTATCTTGATTGAGCTGAAGATGGAATAAGATCTCTAGATTTACAAGCCCCAACTCGAATTCCCAAGCTTCTTCCTTCCTTTCAAGCTTCATAAGCCACCCAAAAGCACCAAAATAGCCTTGGATCACACAGAAACGGTTAGGGTTTCGATATACAGCTTCTTGGGAGAGATAGGGACAAGGGAGGCTGCGTTAAGTTGTTTAAATAGGGTGCAAACCCTCAGATTTAGGGTTTCCCTCAAACAGCACCTACTCGCCGAGTCAGTCTCCCGACTCATCGAGTAGGTCAATTAAAATTCCCGCAGATCACGACCCTACTCAACGAGTTGGGCCACCAACTTGTCGAGTCCCGGAGAAAATACATAAATGCTTAATTTAAATGCCTACCGGGAATCAGGTGTTACAAGTCTCTTTTATCATTGAATCTAGTTATCTTTAATTCTCTTTAGTTGTTAATTGTCTGTTTTTTAGTATTATTTTGCTTACTTAAGTTTCTAGTCTTACAAAACTAGAGAAAACCCTCTTTTATTACTTGTTTTTATTTAGGTAATTCTAGTAGTTATTTCAATTATTACCGTTCCCTGCGTTCGATACCTTACTTACTTGAACTATATTGCTAATCGATAGGTACAATGCCTTCCGTCTATTTATTTTGTGTTAAAATTAGTAGGATTAAAACTAGTACTATTTCACATGTATCAAGTTTTTGGCATCGTTGTCAGGAAACGGTTCTAATAGTTATTTTAATTACCAGTGTTATCGATCCTTTGTGTGAGATTTATCTTGCATAAAGTTATTATTTTTTTGTTCTAATTTTCGTTTTTAGTTTTTTTTTTTCTTTTTGCGTTCAACTTGTCGAGTCCATTACTTAACACGATGAGTTGGCCGCGCTTTCAGTTTCGTTTTATTCGTTTTACACGTGTTTTTCTGTTTTATTTTAGGAAGTTTATGACCCGAGGATCCAGCTGTACATTGGTGCCACCCATGGAAGATCTGGAATCGATTATTCGCAAAAAGAAGGAAAAGGAAATTGGAGAATCAAGCGGTAAGGACAAGAAGGTGTCAGATTTCGAGCAAGAAACACTCGAATTTGAAGAAGAAGGTGAACCCGAACCAAAAGAAGAAATGGCCAACATCGCAGATATACCTATGGGCGAATACAAGAAAAGGATGTGTGATGTTACCGGGTCAGGACTCATGCAACCTGCAATTCCAGCAACTACTAACTTTGAGTTGAAAGGTCAGATACTCGACCAACTCAAGGACATCCCATTATACAGGAAAGATCACAAAGACGCATACAAGCATATCGACAAGGTCAACGACATTGTCGACTACTTCAAAATCCCTAATGTGCCTCGCGAGACTGTTTTGCTTCGTATGCTACCAGTTATGTTTAAGGGAGCCGCGAAATATTTGCTAAAATCACTCCCTCTAGGATCCATCACGACATGTGCTAAGATGCAAGAATAATTCATTGATCAATTTTCCCCTCCCTCAAAAATAGAAAAGTTGAAAAATCCATTGCAAACTTCAAACAACAAGTAGGTGAGTCACTTTATGAGGTGTAGGAAAGATACAAAGGCTTTTTAAGGAACTGCCCCCACAATGACCTAAACATTCAGCAAGAAGTTTTCATTTTCTATGATGGAGTGAACGTGACAACTAGTCATCTCCTTGACTCCCAAGGACCACCCACGAAGAAGTCACTCGCGGTTATAAAGAAGCTAATTGAACAATTCTCTAAGCACTCTAAAGAATATTATAACCCAAGGAATGACTCAACTTGAGGAGTGGCGAACTCAGTTTCCGATAATATGGCAGCAGTAGTGATGGCTAAATTGGAGAGCATGGACCGAAGGATGACAAAGACGAATCAATCCATCCATGCCATCCAGGTAGGGTGTGATAACTATGGTGGCCCCCACCTTGCTAAAGATTGTGACCTTTACGAGAATGGGAACCAAAAAGCACAAGTTTGTTATTTGAGTGGCGACAGATTTGATGACGATTGGAGAAAACCGAAAAAGGAGTGACGACCATATGATGAGTATAAGAAGGTAAATGAGGAGAAATATAGGCAAAAGACAAGACGTTTCCATCAAAAGAAGGAACTGGTGAAAGAGAAGAAAATGGACTCTGAAGACATGCTTACACGATTCGTGTGACATCCCCATTTTCACGGCCAGAAAAGACCGATTTTGTTTATGCTTTATACAAATCAGAGTTCTTCTTTTAATAAAAATGTTGCGGAATTTGTTCCCAGAAAAACATGATAAATACGTTATTAAAACATTTCCGAAGAAACGTACTTTATTCATTTTAAAACGTTTGGGATGTCATCGTCAATACAGTAACATAAGCATAAACAAAACTTACATTTATTTACACTAGTGATCTACATCTCTTTAAATCTCTTAGTGTAAAGTGACTTCGTATCAACACCTGTAATATAAATAAACTTAGTGGGTCAGGTTGGGAAACCTGGTGAGTACATAGGGTTTTCAACCCACAATAATATAATTATTATATTTAAACAATCAAACAATCAACCCAATTACCCATCCCCATTATCTTCTTTAGTCTTAAGGATCTACCCTAAGAGTCAGCTATTCCTCGTTTATTTATTCCTAAGGATCATCCTAAGGAATCGACACGAAGTCCATCATTACCAAGGCTTATAGAATATATCTGGTGAACACGTAGTCCGAAACATCTGGTAAACACTTAGTTCAAAAGTAACTAGTGAACACACTTAGTTCAAAATACCTAGTGAACACACTTAGTTCAAAGATATGTAGTGAACACACTCAGTTCAAAAATATCTAATGAGCACCTAGTTCAAAAATACCTACATGTTACGAACCTGCTATCGTTCCACTGGACCGTCTAGTATTGTCCATAGTCGTCATCTATACTCCACTAGATGACTGGATCACTGACAACACTGATGTCTCCCATCGTGTTATCACAAAACAACTATTTCATCTACCCATGTTTTACCCAACACATTTTGTAGATATAAAATACATATACAGTTTAAATCATTTAAAACATGTATAAAAATCTTTCACACAGCATAGACAGCAAGTATTCAGACAATATGCACACACAACACGTAATTTATATTAAAATACTTCATATCTATGTGTAAGATGAAAGGGAACTATGCACTCATAACACGTAAATTATATAATAAATACTTCATATCTATGTGTAAGATGAAAGGGAACTATGCACTCACAACACGTAAATTATATAATAAATACTTCATATCTATGTGTAAGCTGAAAGGGACCATACACTCACAACACGTAAATTATATAATAAATACTTCATATCTATGTGTAAGATGAAAGGGACCATGCACTCACCTGAGAAGGTGGTGACTTGGTACTCGGACAGCGCTTCGTTTACTTTAAAATAATTTCCTTCGACGAAACCTAGTATTATCACCAATAGATTTTACTCTATTATTCGCCGAAACTAATTAATAGTCTAGCTATTATTACTATTATATAAGCGTTAAAAAAATACTTATATAACCCATAATAATAGCCCAAGTATTTATTATATGTTCTTAATAACGTTAATATAATTAAATAAAAACTATATTAAAAATAGCGTAGGCATCGCTCACTTACAACGCGTTTTATAGAAAACTAAGATTTGCTTGGAGCAGCGTTTTCGAGCCGAAAAGCTCTTCTTCTCGGAGCCGCCGAGCACTCCGGGGCTTCCGCCTCGTGCTAGGGAGGTTCCCTAGGCTTTTCCGGGGATTTCGGGGCTAGAGAGAGGTTCTAGAGAGAGAGAGTAAAGAGAAGAAAGAATGGGAAAGGTGTGAAGAAAATGACAGTGGGAGAGGTGGTATTTATAGGGTGAAAATGGCTGAACTTGGTGCCACATGTCACCATCTAGGCAAGACTTGGGGAGAAAGCAATGGCCAAGATTATGCCACATCACCCATTTTCGCACAGCACACTTCCGACTTCTAAAATTCGTAACTTTCACATACGACCTCCGTTTTTGACGTTCTTTATATCCACACGTAGGTAAAAATAATATCTACAACTTTCATTTTGACTCCGTTGGCTAATTATCGACCGATCTTAAATTTAACAATACGAGGCGTTTAGACTGTTAAATGACCGCGAAGAATTCGTAACTCCTTCATACATAATCCGTTTTCGTCTGTCTTTTTACTGTTGAGTTCCTATTAATGAGATCTTCAACTCTCATTTAGGTTGCATAAGCCAAAAACCGCTCGAACTAAAATTCGAGTTTCGGGTTGTACACTCCTAAGCCGAATCTTAGAAAAATCATAACTTCTTCATACGAAGTTAGATTTGGGCGTTCTTTTTATGTATTTTCTTGGTTTAACATATTATACGACTTTCATTTAGATCACTAAGGCTAAATCTCGCTCTAATGTAAATTCACTTTTTACGCTTCCCGGTGTCGTGCCGGTTCCGTCGCGAAACTTCGACGAGTCATTTCTTCGTTATAACTCGGATTTCGGCGTTCTTTATATGTACGGACACCTTGTGACATATACTACAACTTGGTTCAAATTATTTATTCTAAATAATATTCTGTCGAAAAGTCATTTTCGACCCCTATTATCTCTAAATTGACTAGCCTGGATCTACGGGCGTTACAATTATCTCCCCCTTAGTATGATTACGTCCCGGAATCATGAACGAAACAGGGCAGTATAATGACTCCATACATTATCTCTTCGTCCTAGGTAGTAACTGTAATTTCTATGTTGCTTCGAACGGGTATCCAACTCTTGGACTCCTTGATTGCAGGCGGTGCTTGGTCTTGCACCTGCTCGTTAGACTTTCAGTCATGACCTTCGAGTCACAAGCTCATTCTTTATCAAAGACACCTTCTTCTTCTTAGGACAAGTTAATTTGATTGCTACAATTGATTGAGGTGTCATATTCTAATGACCTATTATCGTACGTAACAACGCTTAGACTCAGGTCTCTTAGAGTCAAATTCTGGAATGAAATATGCCTTCCTTCATGGTCTAATGTGATATAATCACATTTTAACATGTAGCATTTCTAGCTACCAACTTTTTTTAACAACGAGCGTGATACTTCTATTGATCACTTTGATTTTAATCGTTTGGTTTAAGTCGGACGCTACATCAAACTTGGTTCTCTGAACCACGTAACCTATTCATCGTAGTCGGACTCAATGTGATATGACCACTAGGGTCGGGATAACAACAATTTTCTTAGTCATTACCGAAACAATGGTAACGACATACTTGAATAAAACGAAATCAATTACTAGCTTCTTGGTAACCTTGTGACTTTCCCTGATCCAAGCATGAGTCCTGTGCTTCCGGTAGTATATGCATCTACTACCTTTCACACCTATGCATACTCGTCCCAAGTATTGTCTTGCAGTTTTCCAAGTCACCATTCAAGAAAATCACATAACAGTTTAACACACCAGATAACAAAACGAAGATTTTATTATTTCTTGAAACTATTACATAGGTGTTCAAGTTCACCCTAGACTATGCCTCTAATAGGCTACATCATATGGTTCTATCTCTTTGGCTACCTCATAGCTTGATCTTCGGGTATGAATTCCTCATCCTTGGTTCCTCGCATGGTTTTCTGCTTCGTCGAGGATCATGTGGAATGCCCTTGGCCTCGGTGGCGTTTCTGGTCTTGCTACTTTATTTTTCTTTGGGCAATTCCTTGAAAGATGCCCCCTTCTTTACAATCATAACACAACCTCTTGTTGGATGTACACTCATTGGCGTAATGCCCAGACTTTCCACACTTGAAACATGTCACCTCTTCACTGCATTTTCCAAAGTGTTTCTTCTTGCATTTATCACACCATCTTGCTTCACCTCCTCCTCCAGGCTTCAAGAATTTTCTCTCCTTTTTGGACCTTGAATCAAACTTCTGCTTCTCTCCTGCCTTATCTTTTTCTAGACCTTTTTCCCTTATCTGGGCCTCTTCATTCTTAGCTGCCCTAACAGTTGTTTTCAAGGTAGTTGCCATTTTGACCATTGGGCCAAAGTCAGTGGGTAATCCGTTAGCAAAGCTATCAATCTTGGAGAGTTTAGTAGGCACCAAGTAGGGGAATAGCTTCATCCTCTCGGTGAATGCGGTGGCATACTCATCAACACTCATTTTCCCTTTCTTCAGGTTCTGAAACTCGTTGTTTAGGTCTATCAGATCTATCTCTGAGCAGTACTGCATTTTCAACTGTTCCAAGAACTCTTCCCATGACATCCTTAAGGCTTCTCCTCGTGGCATCGTATCTTCCAATAGCTTCCACCAGCTCAAAACTCCAGTTTTCAGTTGTCTTACAGCAAAGACGGTCTTCTGTTTCTCGCTACAGTCACAGCTCTCAAACACCATCTCCATCTCGGAGATCCAATCCATAATCTCAACAGGCATTGGGCTTCCTGAGAGACTTGGTGGTTTCGCACCCAAGAAATTCTTGTACATTCTCCCATCCTTGTCGTTTCTCCTCTCCGGGCCATCCCTTTGATCACCTTGAGTCCCCACTTGACTCACTTGGCGGCTGTAGTTCCCTTCCTCCGATTGCTCGGGAATCAGCTCGGGTTGCTCAGTGGGCATAGTAGGTTCGTCCCTATTCAACATCCGCCTCATTTCTTCCCTTTGTTCAGCTAGCATAACCCGAATCATGGCTTGAACTCCAGCCATGGTGACTGGCTCAGGTGCAACTTCTTCTACAATAGGTATTTGCTGAACCACTGGGGGTTGGTGCCTATTCTCATTTGCATTCACGTTTCCGCTACGGGTCCTTGCCATCTTGATCTATACACCGAATAAGGTGAATCTAGACCCTTACATAGGATTGACGTTTAAATCATCCTTATCGCTCCGAAACGTTTATATGCTAGTTCTAATATCGTATTAGTACGTTTAGAATCCTAAACACATAAGGTTTCCAGATCCGGTCGGCAACAGACCATAGATCCGATCAAACTATAGCATAACAAATCATTTAGCACATAAAAGTAATTTAGGCATCATTCCTAAATTAAGCTAGTTCTCACACCTCACAATCATCGCTTAGCATTCTAAGTTTAAGTCTAGAAATAAATCCATATTCCTAGTTCGCTTAAACTAATGCTCTGATACCAACTGTGACATCCCCATTTTCACGGCCAGAAAAGACCGATTTTGTTTATGCTTTATAAAAATCAGAGTTCTTCTTTTAATAAAAATGTTGCGGAATTTGTTCCCAGAAAAACATGATAAATACATTATTAAAACATTTCCGAAGAAACGTACTTTATTCATTTTAAAACGTTTGGGATGTCATCGTCAATACAGGAACATAAGCATAAACAAAACTTACATTTATTTACACTAGTGATCTACATCTCTTTAAATCTCTCAGTGTAAAGTGACTTCGTATCAACACCTGTAATATAAATAAACTTAGTGGGTCAGGTTGGGAAACCTGGTGAGTACATAGGGTTTTCAACCCACAATAATATAATTATTATATTTAAACAATCAAACAATCAACCCAATTACCCATCCCCATTATCTTCTTTAGTCTTAAGGATCTACCCTAAGAGTCAGTTATTCCTCATTTATTTATTCCTAAGGATCATCCTAAGGAATCGACACGAAGTCCATCATTACCAAGGCTTATAGAATATATCTGGTGAACACGTAGTTCGAAACATCTGGTAAACACTTAGTTCAAAAGTAACTAGTGACACACTTAGTTCAAAATACCTAGTGAACACACTCAGTTCAAAGATACGTAGTGAACAGACTCAGTTCAAAAATACCTACATGTTACGAACCTGCTATCGTTCCACTGGACCGTCTAGTATTGTCCATAGTCGTCATCTATACTCCACTAGATGACTGGATCACTGACAACACTGATGTCTCCCATCGTGTTATCACAAAACAACTATTTCATCTACCCATGTTTTACCCAACACATTTTGTAAATATAAAATACATATACAGTTTAAATCATTTGAAACATGTATAAAAATCTTTCACACAGCATAGACAGCAAGTATTCAGACAATGTGCACACACAACACGTAATTTATATTAAAATACTTCATATCTATGTGTAAGATGAAAGGGAACTATGCACTCATAACACGTAAATTATATAATAAATACTTCATATTTGTGTGTAAGATGAAAGGGAACTATGCACTCACAACACGTAAATTATATAATAAATACTTCATATCTATGTGTAAGCTGAAAGGGACCATACACTCACAACACGTAAATTATATAATAAATACTTCATATCTATGTGTAAGATGAAAGGGACCATGCACTCACCTGAGAAGGTGGTGATTCGGTACTCGGACAGCGCTTTGTTTACTTTAAAATAATTTCCTTCGACGAAACCTAGTATTATCACCAATAGATTTTACTCTATTATTCGTCAAAACTAATTAATAGTCTAGCTATTATTACTATTATATAAGCGTTAAAAAAATACTTATATAACCCATAATAATAGCCCAAGTATTTATTATATGTTCTTAATAACGTTAATATAATTAAATAAAAACTATATTAAAAATAGCGTAGGCATCGCTCACTTACAACGCGTTTTATAGAAAACTAAGATTTGCTTGGAGCAGCGTTTTCGAGCCGAAAAGCTCTTCTTCTCGGAGCCGCCGAGCACTCCGGGGCTTCCGCCTCGTGCTAGGGAGGTTCCCTAGGCTTTTCCGGGGATTTCGGGGCTAGAGAGAGGTTCTAGAGAGAGAGAGTAAAGAGAAGAAAGAATGGGAAAGGTGTGAAGAAAATGACAGTGGGAGAGGTGGTATTTATAGGGTGAAAATGGCTGAACTTGGTGCCACATGTCACCATCTAGTGGCAAGACTTGGGGAGAAAGCAATGGCCAAGATTGTGCCACATCACCCATTTTCGCACAGCACACTTCCGACTTCTAAAATTCATAACTTTCACATATGACCTCCATTTTTGACGTTCTTTATATCCACGCGTAGGTAAAAATAATATCTACAACTTTCATTTTGACTCCGTCGGCAAATTCTCGACCGATCTTAAATTTAACATTACGAGGCGTTTAGACTGTTAAATGACCGCGAAGAATTTGTAACTCCTTCATACGGAATCCATTTTCGTCTGTCATTTTACCGTTGAGTTCCTATTAATGAGATCTTCAACTCTCATTTAGGTCGCATAAGCCAAAAACCGCTCGAACTAAAATTCGAGTTTCGAGCTGTACACTACTAAGCCGAATCATAGAAAAATCATAACTTCTTCATACGAAGTCAGATTTGGGCGTTCTTTTTATGTATTTTCTCAGTTTAACATATTGTACGACTTTTGTTTAGATCACTAAGGCTAAATATCACTCTATTGTAAATTCACTTTTTACGCTTCCCGGTGCCGTGCCGGTTCCGTCGCGAAACTTCGATGAGTCATAACTTCTTCGTTATAACTCGGATTTCGGCGTTCTTTATATGTACGGACACCTTGTGACATATACTAAAACTTTGTTCAAATTATTTATTCTAAATAATATTTTGTCGAAAAGTCATTTTCGACCCCTGTTATCTCTAAATTGACTAGCCCGGATCTACGGACGTTACAATTCGTAGCTGCATCCGAGAAAAGACACAATGAAACCGATGCAGCGATACGAGAACAACAAGCAATAATAAAAGAGCAACAAGCGTTAATGAGAAGTCAGTAAGCCTCTGTACTTAAAATTAAAAAACAATTAGGGCAACTTGCAAAACATATCAACGAGAGAACACCGGGAGGACTTCCTAGCAATACCGAGAAAAATTCGAGAGGCTCACATATAAACATCGTGACGACTGAGAATGAAAAGATAGTTACTCCTCTGACCCCGATCCCAGATGAAGATCCTAAATAGGTGCAAGAGGAAGATAAATAAAACCTGAAAACGCAAGAAGTCGAAGCAACTCAACGAACTCCAGAGAAGAACTTAATGAGTTCTCCGTCTAAACAGAAAAATAATCCTCCGATTAAATTGTATCAGCCTCCATTGCCATTCCCAGGATGAGATAGAAAAGATAAGCAGAATGAAGACTATCAAAAGTTCCTGGAGCACATCAAAGCCCTTCAATTTAACATTCCTTTCATCGATATGGTTGCACAAATGCCTAAGTATGCCAAATTCTTAAAGGATCTACTCACAAATAGGAAGAAGATGGAGGAGGTATCCAAGGTGGTTCTTAATGAGAATTATTCAGCCACAATATGGAAGAATTTGCAAAAGAAGATGGGTAACCCGGGTAGTTTGACTTTGTCATGCCAATTCGGGAACTTAGCTACTACTTATGCATTGGCTGATTCGGGGGAGAGTGTGAACCTTATGCCATATTCATTCTTTAAGAAGTTGAACCTTCCGGAGCCGAGACCGATTCGAATGGAAATTCATCTAGCGAACAAGACGGTGACATTTCCAAGGGGGGATATGTGAGGACCTATTGGTGAAAGTTCATAAGTTTTATTTCCCGCAGATTTCATAGTGCTAGATATGGAAGAAGACAATCAAGTGTCGATCATTCTTAGAAGATCTTTCCTAAACACCGCAAGTGCCATCATGGACATAAGAGAATCCAAAATTACCCTTCGGTTAGGAGAAGATTCAGTAACTTTTGGAGTTGATCGATCCATGAAGCATTCTAAGTTTAGTGATGACATGGCCTTCTTGATGGAAATTTCGGAAGAATTAATGGAAGAATGGAAAGAAGACAAGTCAAGCGAATCTAATGTTGCCTTTAAAGATGACTTCGATGCTGAAAGAGATAGAAATATTACTCAAAGAAAGTGAATACGAAGAATTAATAAGAAGTTCTGAAAAGTCAACTCGATGAGTTTGGGCGAAAAATCACGATCAGACAGGAAAACTGGGCACAACTCGACGTGTTCGGTTTTTGAACTCGACGTGTATATTGTATCTTAAGGTTACCTCACAATGTTAAGCTTTTAAAATACAAGTTTGGAATAGTATATATTGATTCAACCGATTGTCTTAGTTCCTATACTATATGAACTCGACACGATTAGTGAATTCACAATATACTATCTTAATTGTAAAATCAAACCCATGAATAACGCCCAACTTCAATTATCATTAATCTAAATCATAACTTTAAGAACAAACAATAACTAAAGTTGAACGGAATAGAAGTAATAATCAAAACACATTCATCAAATAATCCTAAACATTCCCGCAAGTAACCCTAATGATTTAGTATTCCATAAAATTCACAAAACACACAACTAAGATAAAAACAATGAAATCTAATGTAAGATACATAAAGAAACTAAGAACCATAAAGCTAATGATGTTTGACAATCATTAAAGCATAGAACAATGGGACCTTGGGGAGAAAGTAATCAATTTTGGAACTTGATAAAATTGATGAAGATCCACCCTTTGAACGATCTTCAAACGTCAAATGATTGTGTACTTGATGATTCATAGCCTCAGATTTGGAAATTGATGATCAAAAATGTGTTTGGAGAAGCTTTGAATGTGTTTGGAACCCTCCAAAACTGGGGAAAATCGCAGGGGAGAAGTCCAATTTCGATTAGGGTTAAATCTCCTTTAAATAGGTGCTGAAAAACGGATTTTCAGAGCTGTTTTTTGTGTCGATGCCATAGTGGACATCTTAGATGTCATATTAAACATCTGGACATCCTTTTAGGCATTTTACAAGCTTACCGTCGTCCTTGACTTGCACTTGAAAATGGACTAAAACGGGTAGGCGTCTTAGATGCATTCTAGGAGAACCTTCATCTTTGGTGCCCCTTTTGGTGATGAAAACCGTAGAATTAGTAAAAATGAAAAACAAGAAAGTTGTAGGAAATTTTGTCTAGTTTCCATAACTTCTTTATTCATGTCACTCGGATCTCTAGATCTTGAGAAGTGATCAAAACATTGAAGAGTCGTCAAATATCTCAACACCATTTTTCTTCATTCTCTTAGCAATTCGTCTCCCATACTTGTTAGCATCATTTTGCTCATTTTTATTGAAGGTTCCACCCACCTTATCACTAAGTAGTTTCCTGCACATAATGTTCAATGTTTTATCAAACTAGTGCCATTCTAAGACAATTATACATTAATTCAATATATTTAGTACAATTTATTATGCTATAAATATAGACCGATCATGTATGATCATTTGAAGTTTTGCACTCGATGTGGTACGACAGAGTGCATCGTAAAAGTGAATTTTGGATAGGTTGCTTATTAGCGTAAGAAATCTAAACGGAAGTCATAAAAATACATAAAACAGAGAGTGAACATATAGAGAACGTCCAAATCTGACTTCATAAGAGGAAGTTATGAGTTTTCGAAGCTTCGGCGCTTTAGTGCGGATACAAAAAATCGAATGTTAGATCGTTTGACTTTTAACTGAAACAACTTAAATAAGAGTCAAATATCTCGTAAATAGGAGTCCGTCAATATAAAGACAATTGAGAATGGATGTCATATGAGAAAGATATAAATTTTAAATGGGGTCTAGCAGTCTAAGCCTTTTAAAATAATAAAAAGAAAATAAATCAGAGTTAGTAGACAGAGTCTAACAAAAAGTTGTAGATCTCGACGATAGCTACGCGTGGATATAAAGAACATCAAAAACGGAGTTCGTATGAAGATGTTACAAATTTTTGATGTTTCACGAGTGCACGACGTGCATGCTTCTAGAAGGGTCATGCTACTCCAGCCGAATCAGGACACATGTCATGTACTAGGAGTCCCGACTAGGCCAAGATGTAGCACGCCTCTTGTCTGTGCACGACACGCCTCCTAAGGATTCAGCCTATGCCAAATTTCTCTTATAAATAGTCTTTTGTTGCTCATTCATTCTACATACCTCTGTAATTCTCAATCTCTCAAAATTTCTACTCTTTTAGCCTGAAAAATCTTAGTATTTAGGGTATTTTGGTGAAGCTTAGAGGTCCCCGAGGGCCCGATATTACTAGTTATCTGGTCAAAGTTCTACCAATGCAATTTTTGGACTTTTGTCAGGAAAATCTATGTAAGTTAAGCTACACTTATATTGCTTTTAGTGTAACTTATATTTATGTTCATAGTCGTTGTTATTAAATAATAATTAAGATTTATGAGTAACTCCCAAGGTTGTAGAACTCGTTATCCGGTACCTGCTCGGCCGACTGCCGAGTAGCGAGTACTCGGGAGTACTCAGATTTGGTTATTCATGTAGGAATATTTTTAGGGACATGATATATGTCAAAATCATAAGTTAAAATCATAAGCTGATAGAAATATATAACCAAATTAGATACATGTGAATACACAAAAAACAGAAAAACACATAATGGTCTCACTTCGTGAATATTTACTGGAAATTGAAGATATATATGTAGTAATAATCACATGTGAGTGTGTTAAATAACAAACCATTAATTATATTATACATATTAATCACCGAGTTGACCGGGTTTTATAACATTTCTTAGTTCAGAAAGGGGCCGATCAGGGAGGACTCGGGATTTTGCAACTCGCCTTGGTAAGGGGCCGAGTAATAAGTACTCAGAGGAGTAATCGGCCGACTCGATGAGTTTATAACACTGGTAACTCCAAGTCATTATACTGATTGATCTGCTTACGGGGGTGATGTCTAGACTAGATTTAGTAAGGTGTTTATAGTGGGATTTCCAAACACTATACTCTATATATACCAAACGGACCCTAGCTTCGATATAATCTTACATGGTTGCTCCTTACTTGATAGATCTTGATGTATGTATTAGGTTCTTGAGGAATTTAGACTATCATTAGTCATAAAAAATAATAAACTAAGGCTTAGTGAAAATTTAACCGAGATCACATCAAAGGAAAGGATAAGTGCTAAAGCGGAGTGCAACCCAACTTTCCCGTCAACCACTTTAACAAGTGAGTAGATAGATACTTTCATCTTACACATAGATATAAAGTATCTAGATGATTAAATGTTATGTGTGCATATTATCTCTATTACTTGATATATGTGTTAGATGAATTGTATGATTTTTACTTGATTTAATCATATATGTATTTTCATACGTATCTATATAAAATATATTGGGTACTGATGCATGATGAAAATGATGAGATGATGATGAAAGGACTTGAATATTGATGAAACAGTCATCTAGCAGAGTATAGATGATGACCATATACTATTCTAGATAGTCCGGTGGAAATGATAGCTTGCTCGCAAGTTGTATGTATTAATAAACTATCAACTCATTTGATTCACTCTATCCCTAATGATTTCTCTATTGACATATATTGCAAAAGGAATCCCTGAAGCAGTATTGTCTATCCATTGTTGGTGATGATCCTTAGGATAGGTCCCTCGAGATCAGTATTTTAGGATCTGTATGTGAGAATAATGAGAATAGGTAATCGGGTGAATTATTTGACGTGAAATATATAACTGAAGAACTTAATTATGGGTTGAAAACCATATATGCTCACCAAGCTCCCAAGCCCGACCTACATAGTTTCTTTGTATCACAGGTAGCGGTACGAAGGCACATGGTTGATGAGTGATTTGGAGAGTTGTTAGGATATGATATAATAAATTGTTGTAAGGCCTATTAAGACATGTTTATGCGTATGTATATTTATTGAGGATGACATCCCAAGGTTTTTATATAATGAAAAATGTTTCTTCAGAAATATATTCGATTTTAGGAGCAAATTTCACATCAATTTTTATACTTTGAAATAAATAAATATAAATTAAAAAGTTTTAAATTGGTTGTGAAAATAGGGATGCCACACATAAGGACTGGTTTCGGTTTGGCTTTTAGTAGTTTATGTTAGTTGTTTTTCTTGCTATGGTTGTAGTTGGGATTATGTTGTTTAGTCTGGGTGACTATTCTCACCATAGTAATTATATCATAGTTGTTTGAGTTATTGATAAATTAAGGTTGTTGATGGAATATAGGGTTGTTGATAACACATAGTTGGTAGAGTTGATGATAACTCAGGGTTGCTGATAGTCCATAGGGTTGCTGATAACCTAAAGTTGATAGAGTTGTTGATAACTTAGGGTTGTTGATAACCCATAGTTATTATATATGTTTAGGTATGTTGTGCTATATGTGATATTTTGGGGAGCTCACTATGATTTTTCTTGTAGTTGTGGATTAAATGTTTCAGGTACTTCAGATCATAGGAGGGAGAGGACATGACTATACACAAACATTAGCATTTTTATGATTTCAGATTCCACGATATAATCATTGTAACTCTAATTTATAGATTTCAGTTTGTGAACAAATGGTTTTTATTTGAATTTACCTTTATAGAAATGAGTTTTTATGCTAGTATAAAAACAAAAAAATTATTCTAAAATTTGGGACGATACATTTTCTCCAAAATTTTGAAGCTTTTTCTTCAATCGAGTCTCGTATTCTTCCATTAAAGCTCCATCTATTTGTTTACGTATATGAATGATCTATAACCCCATTCTGGTATTGACAATAATACATGTACAACTCTTTCACAATTATTTTCCTAGCTAAAAAAACATATTTTCTTCAAGAGAACCAAGCACTAAATTTAATGTGTAGATAGAGTTCGATAAGGTGTGCTCTATCATTACATTTGTTGTGAAATCCATTTTATTTTGGAAAGAAAATTGAATTTATATTTTTTTATTTAAAAATAATACCCAATTGATTATACTATTAGAAAATCGAATAGATTTAGATTAATGACCATATGATCAATGTAGATGCTACACCATGTAATGAAGATTAGTGCTTATGTTTTATGTATAGAAACTTTTGATATTATTCATAAAAAGAGATGCCTATGAAAGAAATGAAAAACAAGCTTATATATATATATATATATATATATATATATATATATATATATATATATATATATATATATATATATATATATATCACAAATGGCATTTTGCTAAGAAATTTTGTACTCATGTAGATATCATCTATTGTGATACTTGTAACTCTAATTCGATAATGTGCACTATGCTTATTTAATGACAACGAAGTTAATCAAGGTTCACAAGCGAAGTTCAAAACTCAATACAAAGCATTTCAAATAGTTAATCATGAGTTGAAAACCCTAAAAGTCTCGGTTCAAGTTTATTATGGACTAGGATTTTCTTATTGGGCCTAATGGACCTATAAACCTCCAATTTGACTATTTTGGGCCTAGAAACCCTAAATGGGCTCTAATTGGATCCACATTCATGAAGCTTTTGCATTTTAGGCCAATTAGGCCTAAAATAATGTATCTTGTCTCTAATGGGCCATAAATGGTTTTAGTTGCCCAATGAGCCGAAAAATATTACTAGGCTTCATAAATTCGAGCAATCCAAGAAAAGGGGCCCAAAACCATTTCCTTTCCATTCTTTTAGCCCAAATTTTTAGCCCAACCCATTTATTAAACAAAAAAAAGGAAAAAAATGAGAAATTTGTGCTTTTGACACCTCATGTTTTCATGGTGGGTATCCATGCAAACATCACCTCAATCTCTCTTCCCCCCTCTTTTTCTACCTCTCGGTTGAAACCCTCCCCCACCTCTCTCATTTTCACTCACAAAATCTTCCAAAAATCTCTCAAGAACTCTTCCTTCTTCCACCAAATTTTCGAGATTTTGTGTGTGTTTCCAAGAGGATTCTTCATCAAGATCATCATCCTTGGTAAGATCTTACAAATCTAAGTTGATTTACTACATCTTAAACTTAAATCAGTCATCTTACACCCATGCTTTTGTGAATCGTGTTTCTTAGACCCATCTAAGTTCATAAACCTCCTCAAGAGGCTTGCTAAAGTCAAGATCTTCTCTCTTCTTCATTAAAAACCGAATCCAAACCCCAAGGTGAGTTCACCCCTTGTTTTTGGTTTTTCATATGTATTGGGGGAGGATACAAGTTGATATATGCTAGATCTATGTATTTGTGCATGTTTATGTGTGTTTTCCATGTAATGTGTTGTGATTTTGTGATGAAACCCCATGGATCTCGAGATGTATAACAAAAGTTTGTGATATTTTCAAACTATAACACATATTACATCACACTATGAAAAGGAAAGTGTAAACATATGAAGATTGTTTGAATAAGTTGAACAAAATCTTGAAATATGGCCATTTTTGAAAAATAAACAAAAAAAAGGGATTTTTATGGCATATATGCTTTTACAAGGACTAAAAGAGTCACTTTTATATAAAAATGGGTTTTTATGATATTCTTAGTGACAAAAGGGCCAAAAATGTAATTTTTTGCATAATGGGCCATAAAAATGGGCTTTTCGGTTTTATTGGGCCTAAATTGTAAAAGTTCCAATTTTTATGGATAAAAATTGTCATTTTACACAAGTTTGAGTAATAAATGTAAATTTACGGTTTTATGGGTTGAAAATGCCACGCTATTTGGATTTGGGCTTAAAATGCAATGTTTCCAAAACTTGGGCCAAAAATGTTACTTTTAGGAAAAATAAGATAAAAATGTAAATTTTTATAATTATGAGCCGAAAACATAAATTTATATTTACTTGGGCTAAAAATGTCAACTCACATACAATTGGTCTAAAGATGTAACATTACATGTTTATTGGGCCTCGGTGACCCATTTACATGCTTTTGGGCATGGGTTATCCATTACATGTTTATTGGGCCTTTGTGGCCCCTCTACATGCTTTTTGGACAAAAGCTATACAATACATGTATAGTGGGCCTTAGTGGCCCAGGTACTTGCTTATTAGGCCTAAGTTATGCATTACATGTTTATTGGGCCTTAATGGTCCTTCTACATGTCTGCTGGGCCTCGTTCATTCATATACATACTCGTTGGATTCTTCGAACATAAAACATACATGTGTACATTATATAACAATACAATATTCTCTTAAATTCAGACAAGGATGCTAGTAAGACATGTTGGTTGGTACCTCTAGAGTATATGATCATAGCCTATAGTTATAACCAGAGTCTTCTGGAGGGAGAGCGGGAATTTGTGTATAGATCTATACGGGGTGACACCTCACACCTGAGTTGTTCGCTACTGTTAGACTCGACCAGTCTAGGGTAACAAACATTACCTTAATCAAGTTGGCGCCTGAAAACACCACGACTAGCGAACTCATCATAATCAAGTATGGTCAAAACGGCTCACATAGAGATCCACCACAACATAATTTTATGGAACTCCTATAAAATATTGTTGATACGAAAACATACATGTACGGATATTCGGTCTTAGGGTTGAGACCACAACATTTTTTTATAAACAGAAAATATAGGATTTTATGGGGAAAATACACTGCTAAACAATACATTCTATTTACAATGTAAAATACAAGGTTTTTTTTTTTAACTGGGTTACATTTTTATATAACTTCCAGAAAATAGAAACATACATGCATTAATACTTGATTTTGTCACATCTCATTCAAACCCTTTTTCAGAAAATATCAGATTTTCTGGTGTTTTAGTAACCATGCAAAACTTTTGTTCACACCCCCAGCCGACGGCGGAAACAACATGAAGTGAGACGACATCATGGATCACCGTAATAATCATACATTGAACATACAACAAAATGAAAGATACAAAACAAGCCTTAACAAATAGGCAACAAGGGAAATACAGAAATATAAAAAAAGACCGTGATACCATGATCCTTCTTGAGAAATATCTTCCAACAACCTAAGAATACATGTGTTTTGAAAGAGTGTAAACAAAAAAGTTGGTGAGTTTGCAGGTTTGTAATAACTTAATCAAAACATACTTTATCCCTAAAGTATGGCTATATTAGAGTTGGTAAGTACTTTTAGAGGCCGAAAAGCCTTATTTGGATATATAGATAGTTTTCTATCTTTATACTTAATGTATCTTTATTATCTCGGATTCTATAACTAATTTCTCGTAAAAAATATATTCCTTATATGCATTTAAATTTTTTATATTCCTATATATATTATAGGTATTTCAAGTTTCCTATACATATTCCATTCACTGTGAGTGCCATAACGGATCTAATTCATACTGATATGCCTCTCCTGACGCTTCACCGGGGCGTTAAATAGTAGAAAAGACAATTATCATTCAATGTGACTAAACCTATAAGATTGTAGCTAGCAATCGTAGGTGGGGATGTCAACCCGTATAGATCTATACATAATTCTCCTGCCCTTGCAATTAACAGTTATAAGCCAGAGGTCTAAGCATAGTGATACTTAGGTAGATGGATTGAAGGCTCATATGAATTTAAAGTAAATTAAAAACCCTAACTTTAATATCGAGCTTTTGGTTATTATTCCTATATCTATACATAATACTACAAATATTCCTTAATTCAAGGTTCCACAATAGGAGTACTGCAATATTGAAGTAGATTTATTTACTATATAAACCTACTCTATTATTTGTTTAACTGATTCCCGATATAGTTTTGATAACATATTTATAATCCTAATCTAAATAGATAGTTTATTACATGTATTTCCTCCCCCCCCCCCCCCCCACGAAAAATGTTAAAAGACTTTAAATGGGGTTCTGACACTCACTTCTAAGGTTAGTAGTCAAGAAACCGAAGAGTTTACTAAAATTTGGAAAATAGTAGTTTTGCATATTGAGAGTAATAATCTTAACCAATGAATAGTAAGTTTAGCCGGTGACGAATAGTGACCTGACCAGAGCTTGGCCAAAATCTAGCCGTAGAAAGTCACCGGTGGCGGCGGACAGCGGCGGTCGATGACGCAACGCTGATCCAAGGTGGTTGGAGGGTGGAGGTGTGACATCCCCATTTTCACGGCCAGAAAAGACCGATTTTGTTTATGCTTTATAAAAATCATAGTTCTTCTTTTAATATAAATGTTGCGGAATCCGTCCCCAGAAAAACACGATAAATACGTTATTAAAACATTTTTGAAGAAACATAATTTTATTCATTTTAAAACGTTTGGGATGTCATCGTCAATACAGGAACATAAGAATAAACAGAACTTACATTTATTTACACTAGTGATCTACATCTCTTTAAATCTCTCAGCGTAAAGTGACTTCGTATCAACACCTGTGATATAAATAAACTGAGTGGGTCAGGTTGGGAAACCTGGTGAGTACATAGGGTTTTCAACCTACAATAATATAATTATTATGTTTAAACAATCAGACAATCAACCCAATTACCCATCCCCATTATCTTCTTTAGTCTTAAGGATCTACCCTAAGAATCAGCTATTCCTCGTTTATTTATTCCTAAGGATCATCCTAAGGAATCGACACGAAGTCCATCATTACCAAGGCTTATAGAATGTATCTGGTGAACACATAGTCCGAAACATCTGGTAAACACTTAGTTCAAAAGTAACTAGTGAACACACTTAGTTCAAAATACCTAGTGAACACACTTAGTTCAAAGATATGTAGTGAAAACACTCAGTTCAAAAATATCTAATGAGCACCTAGTTCAAAAATACCTACATGTTACGAACCTGCTATCGTTCCACTGGACCGTCTAGTATTGTCCATAGTCGTCATCTATACTCCACTAGATGACTGGATCACTAACAACACTGATGTCTCCCATCGTGTTATCACAAAACAACTATTTCATCTACCCATGTTTTACCCAACACATTTTGTAGATATAAAATACATATACAGTTTAAATCATTTAAAACATGTATAAAAATCTTTCACCCAGCATAGACAGCAAGTATTTAGACAATATGCACACACAGCACGTAATTTATATTAAAATACTTCATATCTATGTGTAAGATGAAAGGGAACTATGCACTCACTTGAAAGGTGGTGACTCAGCACTCGGACAGCACTTCGATATTCTCAAAACAAATTCCTTCGATAAAACCTAGTACCAATACCACTAGGGTTTCGTCTAACGATAACTGTGACTAATTAATAGTCTAGCTATTATTATTATTATATAAGCGTTAAATAACACTCAATATAACTCATAATAATAGCCCAAATACTTATTATAAGTTCCTAATAAAGTTAATATATTAAAACATAAACTATACTAAAGACAGGGTAGGCATAGCTCACTTACAGCGGGTTTTCTCAAAAACCGGGCTTCACTGGAGCAGCATTTCCGAGCCGAAAGACCCTTTTTCTCGGGACTCCGGGAGCCTCGGGGCTTCCTTAGGGTGCTAGGGGGTTTACCTAGGCTTTAGGGGGGTTAGGGAGGCTTAGAGAGAGAGAGTTTAGAGAGAGAAAGAAGGGTTTGAAGGTGTGAGAATGAATGGAACCCGTCACCTCTATTTATAGGGGAGAAATCTGATGGACTCATCGAGTCTGAGTCATGACTCGCCGAGTTGGTGCATGTGGCAACCTTCTGGTGGTGCCACGTGTCCAATTCTGGTGGTGTCACGTCACCTCCTATCGCGTATCAGCTTTCAAACTTAGAAAAATCATAACTTTCGCATACGAGCTCCGTTTTTGATGTTCTTTATATCCACGCGTAGGTAAAATCAAGATCTACAACTTTCTTTTAGACTCCGTTAGCTAATTCTCGACTGATCTCAAATTTAACAGTAGGAGGAGTTTAGACTGTTAAATGACCGCGAAGAATTCATAACTCCTTCATACGGACTCCGTTTTCGTCTGTCTTTTTACCGTTGAGTTCCTATTAATGAGATCTTCAACTCTCATTTAGGTCGCATAAGCCAAAAACCGCTCGAACTAAAATTCGAGTTTCGGGTCGTGCACTGCTAAGTCGAATCTTAGAAAAATCATAACTTCCTCATACGAAGTCAGATTTGGGCATTCTTTTTATCAACGCTCTTAGTTTAACATATTATACAACTTTATTTTATATTGCTAAGGATAAATCTCGCTCTATCGTAAATTCACTATTTACGCTTCCCGGTGCCGTGCCGGTTTTGCCGTAAAACTTCGACGGGCCATAACTTCTTCGTTATAACTCGGATTTCGGCATTCTTTATATGTACGGAAACCTTATGACATATTCCACAACTTGGTTAAGATTATTTATTCTAAATATTCTTTGGTCAAAAAGTCGTTTTTGACCCCTATTGCCTTTAAATTGACTAGCCCGGATCTACGGGCGTTACAGGAGGCTAGTTGGAGGGATGCTCCCCAAAGGTCAGATCCAAAAAGTGAAGTTACATCCAGGTGTTAGAGCTTGTTTGTGGTTTTCAAATCTGGTGGCTTATGGCGGCCAATGGTGGTTTGTGGCTGCCAGAATCCGAGAGAGAGAGAAGGAGAGATCTGATAAGTGGGGGGGGGGGGGAGATTTGAGAGAAAAGGTGTAAGAAAAATGGGAGGTGAGCCCTCATATTTATACAAAACTCAATCTTGATCCAATGATCTCAATCAAAAGCCATCGACGGTTCGAATCAATCCTAGATTTTTAAGCTTATTCGACCTAGGTGACACACTTTCAGGGAAATTTTGAGAGGCGATTTTTTTGTTAACTAAATCAAATACTAAATTTTTTTCTAAGAAAAAAACATTTTTTCTAGTCGCGAAGGAATAGTGTGGCTATCCTCAATAAACATTTGAAATTGTTTTTCAGGCGCTTTCCATTTACAGTGATGAACTTTTATTTTGTAAAAGAGTCGAGACGATGTGAGACGTAAAAGTTAGCTCTTGAATCAAATACTAAATTCGAATCTTGATTTGCAATATATAACTAAGTTTTCGATATGAAACCCATAAATGATTCTAGTGGTCATACGAAGATTACTTAGGGAAGAATGCGAACCTTAGCTGTTCAACCTTATCCTCAACAGCTCAGGGTATTTTTGGGCATAAAAAGTTAGGAACATGATAATTTCATCAACTGAATGAGACTCATGGGAAAATTGACCTATAATAAAAGTTCATTTCCTAAGACGTCTCGTTTTTCATTTGATGTCGGGTTTTGACACCAATCAGGCTATGAGATATTTCCTAGTTGTACATATTCTTAAAATAGTTGTATCTTTTGCATACGAACTCCATTTCATTTTCAACATTCATTATGTTTAAATTTCCCTATTTTCAAGTACTACATGGTGAGCTTGCTAATACTCCATAATAATATATAATACATATATATTTTTCAATCATATGCATTAACTCATTCCTTATGTATACTGAAATTGTTCGTTTATTAGGGATCCATATCAATCTAACACTTGATTGATAAATTGGATGTATTTCAAAGGATAATACACTATAAACAAAAAAACCATGACTTATTATATATTAGGACTATTACAATAGTGATTATGTAGACACTGTTCGTTTAACTATGACCTAATTTCTACAGTTGTCACACTCTCCCCCTGTTAAGGGAATTTTGTCCTGAAATTTTAACTTGTACTTTTTTCTATAGTAAAATTAATAAAAAGTTGAAGGTACTCGATCTTTATTTGATCTTCCCTTTCCCATATAAACTCGGGTCCATGCCTCGAGTTCCATCGTACCTTTACTATATGAATACGACTTTGTTTTAATCGTTTGACTTTTCGATCCATGATTTTATCGAAAGGAATGGTAAGTGTGTCATCGGATAAACATTTCTTAAGAAAACTTACATTCATAAAGCGCTTCGAATAGTGTAGCTTTGATGTTGGTGTGATAACTATTATTGCAAGAAAACTCTACTAAGGGTAGTTGAGTATCCCATGCATTTCCAAAGTCTATTACACAATCTCTGAGCATGTATTCTAAATTTTGTATGGTCCTTTCACTCTAGCCATCAATTTGTGGATGATAAGCCATGCTCATATCCAAATGTGTTCTTAAGGATTTCTGCAATGATTTCTAGAATTGCGATGTGAATCTACTATCTCTATCAGAGATAATAGATATGGGTACACCATACAACTTGGCAATCTCCTTAAGATAAGTTCTGGTCGACTTCTCCATTTTATCCGTCTCTTTGAAAGGTAGGAAGTAAGCCAACTTGGTCAATCTGTCGAACACTGCCCATATGGTGTCACAACCACTTGAAGTTTTGGATAACTTTGTTATGAAATACATAGCTATTTGTTCCCATTTCCACTCGGGTATTTCTGGCTGCTAAAGCAGTCTTGATGGTTTCTGTTATTCAACCATTACTTTAGCATAAGTCAAACATTTTCTTACATAGGTGGCAATTAATGCTTTCGTATTAGGCCACCAATATAATCATTTTAGATCCATATACATCTTGTCCGAACTGAGATGGATAGAGTATCTTGATCTGTGAGCCTATCCAGGACTAATTTCCTTAGATCACCAAACTTTAGTGTCTAAATCCGTTTCATAAAGTATCGGGTCCTATCATCCCTAAGCTTGAACTACTTATCCATACCCCATAAGAATTTGTTCACAACATTCTTTTCTCTTAAATATATAAGTTGTGCATCTCGAATTTGTATGATAAGGTTTGAATGAATCGTCATTGTTAGAGCTCAAATGCTTCTGGGTTTGGTTCTTTGCTTCTGGCTCAATGCATCTGCTACCATATTTTCCTTGCTGGAATGATAACAAATTTCACATTCTTAGTCATTCAACAACTCTATCCATCTTCATTGTCTCGTGTTGAGTTCCTTCTGTTCGAATATATGCTGAAGACTGTTGGGATCTGTGAATATCGTACACTTTGTACCATAAAGATAGTGTCTCCATATCTTTAGTGTGAAGATTTAGCTCCCAAATCAAGATCGTGGGTGGTGTAGTTATTTCCATGCACTTTGAGCTGCCTAGAAGCATAAGTAATGACTTTGTTCCTTTACAATAACACACATCCTAATCCTTGATGTGAAGCATCACAATACACAACAAAACTCTTTTTTCCTTCTAGGATGGACAAGATCAGTGCAATAAAAAACATTTGCTTTAGTTTTTGAAATGCAGATACTTGTTTGTCTACGCATTCAAATTTCATATCTTTGTGGGTTAACAATGTGAGAGGCTTGGCTATTTTGGAGAAATTCTCTATACATCTCTTGTAATAACCTACGAGCCCTAAGAACTGATGCAACTCCATTGGAGTCTTTGGTACTTGCCAATCCTTAATTGCCTCTATCTTAGAGGGACCTAAATGAATTCATTTGTTATCTTAGAGGGAAATGTACCTATCTAATCCAGAATTCGCACTTAGAGAATTTGACATATAGCTTTTCATTTCTTATAAATTCTAAGATTAGTTGTAGATGTTGCCCATGTTCTTCCTTTATTTGTGAGTATATTAGTATGTCATCGATGAATACTATCATAAAGTTATCCAAGTAAAGTTTTCAAACACGGTTCATAAGATCCATGAATATCTTTGGTGCATTGGTTAATCCGAAAGGCATAACCAGGAACTTGTAATGACCATGACGAGTCCAAAATGTAGTTTTTGGAATATCTTCCTCAAGCACTCTGGGTTGATAGTATCCTAATCTTAGATCAATCTTGGAATAATAGCTATATCCTTGGAGTTGGTCAAACAAATCATAAAGCCTTGTGAGTGGATATCGATTCTTGATGGTTAGTTTGTTCAACTCCCTAAAATCAATATATATCTTGAATGATCCATCCTTATTCTTGACAAATAACACTGGCCCCAAGGTGAGAAGCTTAGTCTAATAAATCATTTATCATGAGGCTCCTGAAATTGACTGGATGGTTCTTGCATCCCAGATGGCGCCAATCCATAAGGAGATCTGGCCACTGGTGTCGCTCTAGGAATTAAGTCAATATGAGACTCACCTTGTCTCACTGGAGGTAATCCATGTAAGTACTCTGATAAAATATCATGAAAATTACATACACATGGTATGTATTTGATCTCCTTACTCTTACTACCCTTATCTACAATGTGGGCTAGAAACGCATAACATTTCTTGTACAAATATTTTCATGCCTTCATACACGAAATGATCTTAAGGATTTTCCCTAACTTGACTTTGTAGTTGATTAGGGTTTCACCATTTGGTAAGGGTAGTCTTATAATTTTCTCATAACATAATATCTCTGCCCTATGGATGGATAACCAATCCATGTCAATAATTATATCAAAGCTTCCAATTGTTATTGCCATTAAGTTAACGTGAAAGGCGTAGTTATTTAGAGTTAGTATACAATTCTATAATATTTCTTGGGTACTTTTAGGTTGACCATTAGCCATCTCTACTACATAATTTTCATTAAGTCTATTAGATTTATGAATTAATAATTCTATAAACTTAGGGGTTATAAAGCTCTTATCAGCACCAAAATCGAAAAGTACTGATGCATACATGTTATTAATAGGAAATGTACTAGTCACCACATTCAAGTCATTGATTTTATCTCTAGTTTCTATCACAAATTCCCTTCCTATACCATTTCCTCGTTGGTCCCTTAAATTTGGACATTCTCTTTTGAAGTGGACTACCTCTCCATATTCATAGCAACCACAATTTCCACCAGTATTTTTTCAAGGTTTGACTACCAGATTTAGATTCTTGCAGTACTTAGCAGTGTAACTCTTCCAGTTGGAATTGTTGTAGTGCATCTCTCGACTTGCACCCGTATGGTGAAAATTGCATTTGTTGCACTTTGGTTCATTTCTAGTGTATTGTCTTTGTGGAGTGGGTGTCGGTTCAACTACTGCATTCACCTTCCTAGTAATTTGACTTTTTCTTGAGGAATTTAATCCTCCTAAGTATCCATCAGACTTTTGCTTATTATCTCATACTCTGTGTGTGTCTGCCTTCTTCACTAGTGTGACTTGACTAATACACTGATTAGTCAAGTTGAAAGCTAGATGCTTGACACTATTAAAGGTAGTTGGCCTTGAAGAAGTGACATGCCCTTGAATTTGAGGAATTAAATCCCAAATATCCTCTTGATATATTTTATGTTTAGGATTTACAAATATCGAGCACACGGTGTTCGAATCATTAAATCGAGTGGTATATGCAATAATCTTTGCACCATTCATGGTGAGATTCCATAGTTTTTGTTCTAACTTTTTCATTTCTCCTCTGGGGCAATATTATTCTATGATCATTTGTTTTAGCCCATTCCATGGAATATAATATGTTGCATCCATAACCATAGTCTTGGAATGATCATTCCACAAAGACAGTATCGCATCCACAAATGTGCAAGCGGCAAACTTCACCTTGCAATCCCAAGCACAAGAGCTCATATGGAATACAGATTCCATTCTTCTTATCCAGTGGTCATTCCTACTAGCATTTCATTTCGATAAAAGATGCGAGGTTTGCAGTTCATAAATTCTTTTTAAGTACAATACCTTGGGTTTCCACCATTGTTACCATGTGAACTACTACCACCTTCACCTCCATTTCCACCACTACCACCATCACCACCACCACTATCACTACCTACACCCAATGTAGTACTCCTTATAATTCCATAGTTTTCCAGATCTTCAGTTACTTATTATGTCATCAGCTACTAAACTACTGGCGAACTTAAAGTAAATGTTGGTTCTAGTTCTACTGGTTGGGTTGGTTCTCCCGTAAGTCTACCTCTGGTTTATGGTATGGTCCTCATTTGTGGTATGGTCTTGGGTCTTGTTATTGGATTTTCTTGTGGGACCCTGGTTCTTGGAGGCATGATTCAATCCTAATATAGTTGATTAAGGAGAGTATAATTCGTATGAATAATTTAATGAGTCATTATATATACGTACTAATTATGAAGCTGCTATATACGTACTAATTATGAAGCTGCTATAGCAACTGTTGTAAACTTCTCTAAAGAATTTAGAAGAAAATTATTTATTTTATAATGGGAGAGATTACTATAATATTTTAAAACTTAGAGTTTTTTGTTATTAATTATCTTCTAAATCCCAGTATAAGTACCCTATGGAATATGCCCTACTCAATAAAATCCAAGTATAATGCCCTACTTAATAAAATCCAAGTATAATGCCCTAAGTAATGTGTCATACTCAATAAAATCCAAGTATAATGCCCTGAGTAATATTCCCTACTCAATAAAATGCAAGTATAACTCCCTAAGTAATGTGTCTACTCAATAAAATCCAAGTATAATTCCCTGAGTAATGTACAATACTCAATAAAATCCCAAATAAAACAATTTAAATGTACTACCCTGTTCCGAATAAATTCCTAATTCTAGGATGTGGCCCGAAGAGCGGTCATCATAAGGATTAGGGCTTTTAAAAAGGTAAGATCTAGGCCCATTTGGGTACGGTGATGTATTAGAAGTGATTCGGGTGATCGGTTCGTGTTTTGGAGCCTAGGGATATTTATGTAAAGTGTTAGTTCGAGCTATTGTGGAAAATGGATTTTTTTTTGGAAGGTTTTAAGAAAGGTATGAGTTGATAGAAGTGTAGGGATTCATGTTATCTTTTTGTGGATATAAGGATCATCAGAATCAGGCTTATAACAAAGAAGTTATGGCCTTCGGAAGTTTCATGGATTCTAGGCTTAGCCGAGTACGTGGGACGTACACAGATATGATGGCTCGATGTAAAGAGCAAGGGGATTAGGCTTTAGCTATCATATCCTAAATTAGTGTATGCCTATTTCTGAGTTTTTTTTAGACTTTCATATGTGGTTATATGGTTATATGTTATTGTATCCATTTGAGAGGTGTAGAGCATGTGTAATTTTATGTTATGTATGTGTTGAAATTCACTAAGCTTTGTGTTTACCCATTTCCCTTAAAACTATTGTTTTAGGATTGACAAGTGTAAAGGATGGCAAGGCGCGAGCTTACACACTGGCTCAGTTTAGTTTAATGGAGATTTATGATACATTAGATTATGCTTCTCTTTGATTTTAGAATTTATAACATATAAATGAGCTTTTGACTTATGATGATCTTGAGGATTGGTTTTGAAACTTTTTTATAATAAAAGTTATGGTTTTGGTTTTTGATATATGTTGTTTTAAAGAGTTAAAATTTTATTATAAATTTTGGGACGTTACATTTAATCAGGCCAAGAAAAAAGAACGAAAAGGTTGGAGGTAATGATGGGTGAAACAACTTCTTAAATCAGGGAATTGGCTATTAAATTTTATTTTGAAGAGAACCGTGGTAATATGTTATTGGGATCCCTTGACGTGTTTCTAACATACTTTGAAGAAGAAAAAAGGCATTTGGAGCTTTATGTTTCTTTTTCTAAGAAAAGTTTAATGTTTTACTATCTTTGTAATGTTTATTTGTTGTTAATATATGTCTTTTATAACATGATTCATGCATTATCTAAATGTCCACCAAGAGAAAAAAAACATTAAAATTCCATCATGTTTGAGGCTGTGTGCTAGAAAATGATATTGTAGCCTTTAAGAACCATTATCGAATACCATTAATTGTAAATATTTGCACGTTTGATCTGTTAACAATTTTAAGTAACCATTATCATTAGGGGTAAGAATAAGTTGGTTTGGGTCAGTTTTTTCCTAACATCGAACCCAAACTGGTATTCTTGGTTTCAAAAATTTAAAACCGACCCAATATTCACACCGTTGGGTTCGGGTTCTTGATTTTTGGTTTTGAATGGGTCCGTTTTGAGTTAAAACCTAAACCCAATTATAGCCATGCTTGGTGAGACTTGGAAACTTTCTTATATAAATGATGACAATGGTGAAACTTCTTTTCATCTGCCGATGTGGGATCCTCTAAGTGAGGGTCTAAGAACACCAGTTGGTATATTACATAAGAGAAGACTTGGGTTGATGGTTGTACACAAGGTTCTAAATAACGTAAGGCGTGGCTTGGCGGCAAGGTAAAAGTTAAGCAATGACAAGCCTTGGCGAGCCATGACGTTTTTCAAGGCGTGACTATATTATATACATTAAAAGATATAAATCATATAAGTATTGAATTTTATCAAATATATGAAGTTTTTAGAAGTGTTATATATATATATATATATATATATATATATATATATATATATATATATATATATATATATATATATATATATATATATATAAAATAGAAAAAAGTTAACAAAAACTCATTTATTTTAGGCCCGATAAAAAAACAAAAGAAAAAGAAAACAAAAAAACCCGCGCCTTGAGAAAAACTTGTGCCATAACACGATAAGACACGCCTTGACACGTTATTTGGGCGCAACGCTTCACAAACCCGCTTTGGACGTTTTCGTAACGGCTACAACACACATCGTGCCATGGCACGCCTTGAGGCCATGGTTGTACATAAGGGCGATGTAGGATACATCTGATGACCTTCAAAATAAAAAGCAACGTAAATGTGAAGCATGAGATTTGAATCGAGACCTACAACACACCTTAGCCTTTAATGTCCAAACACTTAACTAACAGACCAACCTTCTGTATACGTTCTTAACTCACAGAATGCATATATATATATATATATATATATATATATATATATATATATATATATATATATATATATATATATATATATATATATACACATACATACATATAAAATACATATTATAGTTCATAAAATTTTGCTCAATTTTTTATATTTATAAAAACATAACCTAAACTGAGTTTTTTGATTTTAAGAAATCTAAGCCCAAAAACGATGATTAGAGATTGGTTTTGGTTTAATCGGTTTTTATCAGTTTTTTTGGTTTAGTTTTTCTCACTCCTAATTATAACTATTATAATAGTTGCAATTGACCATTACAAGGAAATTTATAAATAAAATACAAATGATCTTAACCCCAAAATGAAACTCAAAAGACCACTATCAGATATGTAACAAATGAAGACAGCCGATTCACATTCAAGATTGATCTTGGCCCACAATATCTTGATCCAAACCTATGGCACCTCCAGAATTGACTACCTGGGTTTGGGTTAAGGTTCGTCTACGTTGTAGCCATTCCATAAACAATAGTTGATGAATTGTTGTTAATGTGTGCATATGAGTTGTTAATTTGCGCAAAGAAGTTACCGATGAAGAAAACAATATGAGTGGGGAAGATATGTCTTAATTTTGTGTTTAAATTAGAGTTGTCTAGAGATAGGTGAAAAAGGTAAGGTTGCCTTCGTGTGCAGGTCACATGAGGTTTTTCTAACTGAGCATAATTGATGATAACTAGAACAGGGACCAAATGTACTCGGTTTTGAAACCAAGAGAATGACTGACATCAACATTCCAATACTTGGACTATATTTGGAGACTTCGAAAATCATATGGACAATTTCTTCAATTACTCATATTTTTTGATGATACAAAATAAAATAAAAGTCACTACATTTCAAATTATTTGTTTTTTTTTTCTTTTATTTTTGACACCCAATATATAATATCACCAATTAATTACATATCATAGTCTCATATGAATCTCACGTATAAAAAATGTCATTACAATTAACAATTGGATAAACAAAAATTAAATGCAGAAAATAAATCATATTAAACAAATTAAAATATAGGTTTTCGAATTTAAAGGAAACAATAAATGATAAGTAATCTAACCATAATTTAATGTTTATTTGTAAAAAATAACCAAAAAAAATATTTTTAGCAAATATAACCACTTGTTCCGGAATAAACATCTCACACCAAGAAAAAATATATTTTTTTCAAGTAAAAAATTACATTTCGAATTTTAGTTTTCTATTTTAGACTAACATTTAGAATTTTGGAAAAAAAAACTCCGGAAATTTTTAAAAACATGTTGGAAATCCGATGAACAGTTTCGTATTTCAAGAAAAAAATCGTTTTTGTTTACTTAAATCAAACAAAAACTTATGCAAACATGTGAACTACAGTTAGATATTCCATTGGAAAATTACAACATTAAACATTTTAAAATGAACATTTTAGACATAAATTAAGATATTTAAAAAAAAAAGATAAAAAAAAATCAAAAATTAAACGAGAATGAAACATTCTCTGAAAAAAAAATTAAAAAATAGTCCAAAATATTAAAAGTAATCTAGACAATCGTAAGTAAATAATGTTTGTTAAAATTTAACGTATTTTTAACATTTCCTTTCGTTATGGTTATTATTATTATTATCCCTAAAACTAACATTAGGAAAGAAATTCATATAAAAAATGCGTAAAACTGAGAGAAGACTAGTTCTTCGTTTTTCTTTCTTTACTCGTCTTCTCTCTCTCTCTCTCTCTCTCTCTCTCTCTCTCTCTCTCATATATCACATTCTCTTTCTAGCTAGGCTCTCACCGTGTTTTCGTCGGCGTCGAACCCGACAACAGCAACTATACGAATAACGATATTTGATCTCACAATAATCTCTACTTTTTCCCTAATCGTCTCTGTACAGCCTTGTAATCAATATCGCAGTCGCCAAGTGATAAAGAAGAAAACAAACCAAAGTCTCTTGATCATCTGTAAGTTCTTCTGGCTTCTTCTTTTTTTCGTAATTTGTGCTCTCTTGTCCACGGATCACTGTTGAATTCGGAGTTTAAGCTTTACTACTTAAAAAGTTACATTTTTAAATTGACTGTCAAAGTTTACAGATTTTCATGGGTTTTTGAGCTGTTCCAAGTACTCGGTCTCCTGTTAGGTCGTCTTGGGGGCGAATTCAATTTTGGTTACTCATTTCGTTGATTAAGGTGTTTTCTGGAGTTGCTTGATGGAGTGATGGACCTGTGAGGAGATGAACTATTTTGGGGATTAAGGGTTAGGGTTTGTTGGAATTGACAATTAGGGTTTAACGTCTTTTCTTTCATCTAATATTTCTAATTCGAACAATCCTAATGATTATTCAGCCATTTCAGCTATGAAAAATATCATTGTCTGTTTATGAACGAATATCATCCATCTTAAAAACGCATTTCGTCCATACTAATAACTTAATCAGAGCCAGAACTCCGAATTTTTCATATGAACTGATATTTCGTGATCTGGGAACTTCTAGAAAGGCTAATCCGAAACTGATTTCTTAAACGGTTTTGGATTTTGATGCAGGTTTGGTTTGAGGGGTTTGAATCTTGACAGCTCAATCACCATCAATGAACAAGTAAGGAGCATTTAAACTTTGAAAGTGGTTCTACTTTATCAAAAAAAATGTTGGAGGATCCAAAATTTGCAGGTATGATGGGTGTCAATCATGGAAACGATAACTTTGTTGACCTATCACAAGTATTCTACCATAAACTTGGTGAAGGTTCCAACATGTCAATCGACAGCTTCAATAGTTTACAAATGAGCAACACAGGTGGGTCCATCGCCATGTCACTTGACAACAGTAGTGTCGGATCAAACGACTCACACACCCGCATCTTAAACCACCAAGGTCTAAAGCGTGTCAAAAACAATTACACTGACGCCCTTAGTGTCAACAGAGGAAGAGTCCACCAAGGCTTAAGTGATGATGCTCTCGCTAGAGCTTTATTAGACACCCGTTTCCCAACAGAAGGACTTGAGAATTTCGACGAGTGGACTATCGATTTGAGGAAACTCAGCATGGGTCCCGCTTTCGCACAGGGTGCATTTGGGAAGCTTTATAAAGGCACTTACAATGGTGAAGATGTTGCTATTAAGCTTTTGGAGAAACCAGAGAATGATTTGGAGAGAGGACAACTTATGGAGCAACAGTTTCAGCAAGAGGTTATGATGCTTGCAAGGTTGAAACATCCAAATATAGTGAGGTTTATTGGTGCATGTAGGAAGCCTATGGTGTGGTGTATTGTGACTGAGTATGCTAAAGGAGGTTCTGTGAGGCAGTTTTTAGCCAAGAGACAGAATAGATCAGTGCCTTTGAAGTTAGCTGTTAAACAGGCGCTTGATGTTGCAAGAGGAATGGAATATGTTCATGGATTTGGATTGATTCATAGGGATTTAAAATCTGATAATCTTTTGATTTCTGCTGATAAGTCAATCAAGATTGCTGACTTTGGAGTCGCGAGAATTGAAGTCCAGACTGAAGGAATGACACCCGAGACTGGGACCTACCGTTGGATGGCTCCGTAAGTTTTCTATATAATAAAAATGACGATTTTGCCCTTGTTTTTTTTTATTTGAGGACACTAAAAGTTGGTTGGTGTTTCAGGGAAATGATACAGCACAGGCCTTACACACAAAAAGTGGATGTCTACAGCTTTGGAATTGTTCTTTGGGAGCTTATCACAGGAATGCTTCCGTTCCAAAACATGACAGCTGTCCAGGCGGCGTTTGCGGTTGTGAACAAAGGTGTCCGCCCGACAATCCCACACGACTGCCTGCCCGTGCTGACCGAAATCATGACACGTTGCTGGGACGGAAACCCTGATTCCAGACCTGCGTTCACGGAAGTTGTCAGGATGCTTGAACATGCGGAAACCGAAATTATGACTACGGTCCGGAAAGCGCGATTCCGGTGTTGCATGAGTCAGCCGATGACTACTGATTGAAGGAGAAAGAGGCAAGAAAGAGAAAAGGGAGAAGGGAAAAAAATTATATTATGATGTCAAGGACTACCTACTACTTGTTTTGTTGGATTTTGTTTTTGAGTTTATGGATTGTGTTGCTGAATTTTAGTGGTAATGGTAATGGTAATGGAGGAGATTTGATGTATTTATACCTCAGAAACTGCTTTTCCTACTTTGTTTTGTTCATGGATGTTTGCTACTCATTAACATATGTTGCATTAATAGAGCTTTTGTATTTACATATCATCAAGGTTGTGTATTAGAGTTGGAAAATCTAGAATTAGGGGTGGGGATTTGCCTCCCATCCAATAATGTTGAGTGGTGATTGTTCGTGTCTTAATATTTTGGACTGGATGTATTAATACAAAAAAGCTATTTCGTGTAAAATGTAAGGCCATATGAACAATTTCTATAATTTTACTATTATATACAGACTACATAGGTAATTTTGTTTTACATTATTATTACAGAAAGGTTTTGTTTTGTTTTTCTTTTTTCTATAATTTTACTATCATATATAACCTTTTCTATAATGCTGGGATGATTTTGTAATTTGATCAATTTTCTACAAATATTTAAGAACATACCAATCATTTTTGTGATTTTATTATTATACAAAGACTATTTATGGAGCTTTACAAATAAAAAACATAGACGCGTTAAACCAAGTATTTTATTTTATTTATTTATTTGCGTATAGTAATCATTGAGATGATGCGATCTTATTATGTATTTATGAAATTAATTAACCATATTAATAGTTAAAATTAACATTAAATCTAAAATTATATTATTATTTTATTCACATGCAATCTATCTATAGATAGAAGCGATTGAGATTAATAGATATTGACTATAGTTCAAAACAATTACAATATTTTATATCAACTTAGTTAAAAAGAAATTATTATTTCAAAATTAATAACAAAGATATTAGTAACAAAGATATATATATATATATATATATATATATATATATATATATATATATATATATATATATATATTCAAATGTTTTTAGCAAATATTGTGTGCCTAAATGCACCAATGAGAATTCAAGAAATAATTAAATAATTAATTAAATCAAAAAGGGTATTTCTGATTTTTTGCATTTTTAATTAATGGGGTCATTTAATAAAATCCATGCAATTAAGGAAACAAAATAAATAGGGTTGACCTCTCTCTTTTATCTCAGGTTAGTTCTTCTTCACCTATAAAAGAAAAGGAAATCAAGGAAGTCGGCCATAAATTCACTCATCCCAGCAACCCGTCTGGTCACCTATCCTCCATCCTTCTTTCACTTCCTGTTATCGAGCAATTGCGAACACAACTGATCGTGAAATAAAGACCAACACTTCATTGAACACTTTTCTAGATGGCCTTCTTAATGTCAAGTCTTCGATTTTAGAGGTTTTTTTTCTTAGCTGGTCGCAATCAAGTTCACAATATGAAGTTTAGATTCATCAGGTTCGTTATTTTCTCCTTCTTTGACTTCATATATTTCTATTTTATCCTTCTTTGACTTCATATTTCTGTAATCCAAGTAAATCTCGTTTTTTCTGATATGTTTGATATGATTCTGTCATGGACTCCATGTATTCGATAAATTACCTCAATGAAGAAATAGTTAATAATATTTAATTTTTTAATTTCTCTCCAACAAGAAATCTGATGCCTTCTGCTCCAACCAGAACTTCGAAAAATTAACAGTGTAATTTTTATGTACAGAGCAATGGTCTCGATTTGGTAATTACCACAAAATTATGATTATGAGCGTATCTGACAGCAATTCTATCGGAATGGAAGATCAACATTTAATTATGTCATAATGGAATCTCGATTTTATGGTATGGAATCTCAAATTACTTGTTAGTATTTGAAGGTATACACTCTTTTTTTTTGTAAATTTAGTCACATTCATGTATTTATTAATTACATATGTTGTATATTTCATCAAATGGAGTATAAAGATATGAGCATCTGATTTTGCCCGCCAAATGTTTGTTAAAATGTTTGAATAAGATATTTCAGCCAATTTTTTTGTAATCTTTGAACTATCATATCTCTCTCATACTAGCTTGGAATGATTCCAAATTCATGCCATTTACTGAAATCTGTTAGATTCTAAACTTATATGCATTGATCCTCTTGTAACGATTATGCACAAATTCACAAAGACTTGGCAACAATCATTACAGAGTATTCCAAAGGAGATCAACTCCTTGGAAACATCCTTTTTGCATTAAGTTTCCTTAATCTTACACAGATTGAAATTTCTGACTTTGAAACATTTCCAGATTCATTTTGACTATCACTTCTGAACAAGAGTTGCCTCCTTACAGATTATGTCAATATGGTCCTTCCAGAATTATCACTATACTTCCAACTATCCTTGAGCAACCAATCTTTGGTAAGTCTTAGATTGTCCTCAACAATTGTTTAATCCTTTTAGTCATATCCAATTCTAGACCTTTTCCCTTCTTAATGCCCCAGGCATTTGGAAAATTTTAGAACGGATGAATATAGCACATGTAATCGATCCTATATCCGACGCATATGGGACACGATTCATGATGTCTCACATAAAGACTAAACCAGTCTTTTGCTATAATATTTCCATTTCAATTTGCCAAGTTCTCATAATTCAGATTATGAAAAGGGATGCCGTAATCATAATCGAATTTTAGAACGCAAATAATTGACCCATATACAGAATTTCCTTATGTTGAGCCATTCCAACATGAGATTCATATATATTTCCTTGACTAAATGATTAAATCCTCACGATCTAAGCTTATAGATTTGAGATGAAGTATAATTTCCTCTCCCTTAATTATAGCAAAACAACTTTTTCCCAATTGAAACCTTTTGTTTTCTATAATTAACATTGCTAACTTGCAACCTTTATCATAATTATCATGCTCCCACTAACATGATGATTATTAGCATAACACTTATGCTCCTATTAGCTCTGATTGTTGGGTTTTGAGCAATCTAACACTTCCTAAGTGTGCATGCAACCCTAATAAACCTTGGATCTATGTTTGTCTAAATACATGTAAAATAATAAATTTTCCAAGGTTTATAACCTATCTAACATGGCATGGGGAACATTTCAACATAAAAGAGTTAGAAGAGATTACATACCTTTTGATGTGTTTGGTTCTAAGGAGTTTGAGGGCCAAGCACCAATAGTGTGAATGCCTCAAATGGAATCACAAAACACCACAAACTCTTGGAAAACTTTGAGGGAGTATACACACTTGTATAAAATCGGCCACACACAAGCACACACACACTAGTTCACTAGTTTCCTCTTAGGATCCAATTCATGCTCCATAAGCATGCTTATATAGTGTGCATGGTTAGGGTGAAACCCTAATAACCCATGTCTCTTCCTTTCCAAGGATCCATGGGTTAAAAGCTCCATGGATTATCCATGGACTTCCACATAAGCCTAGCCCATTAACAAATGAGTATTAGCCCACACTATATAAAACAAATAGCCCATAATCTAATTAGTCTTCCTTTTAATCTCTAAATTAATTCATAATTAATTTAAGACTAAAACTAATTAAATAACGTAACTTCATATTAATATATTATAACTTATAATATATTAATAAACATATGTGTATAACTCTCATAAAATTATCCATAATAGTTTGGATGAGATGCAACCCAAATGGACCATGCCGGTCGGGTCAAGTATATACCAAATAAGTTATGGACTTAGACACCTTATCCAACAAACTCCCACTTGGATAAGTCTAATAACTGTATTTGCCTATAACTGTAGGAACCAACCAACAATCGTAGCTCTCGAAAACTCCCTCGAACTATGAAGACTCTGTTGAACTATGAAGCGCCATTTTAGATAAGTGATCACATAATCCTCTGTTCTCATTATATCAGCCGGACAAACACATGGAAGTATGTCTTGCTTATTGTCTGGCAGTTGTTTCTCGATTTTCCGATTTGTTTGACGAAGAACTTCACTGAACACATCAGTTTAGTTCTGACCGGGCCCGGTACATGGGTCAACACAAAATCATCGAGGGGCCCAGATATCGCTTTTATTTCTAGAAGGAACAGATAAACTTCGACTGATATGCTCGTTCTACTATTTATTGAATTGTACACAAAGGCACGTTTTATAACATCAAGTTACTGATGCGTTTACGTGCAATCAATGCACAACCAACTCATAGGTAACAACTCATATCTCTAGGTTTGAAGATTTATATGATATTATCGTCTCACGATTACTCGAGATAAATTCCATGAAGTGATACAAGTGAGCGTGGGTTTATACCAATACTCATAACTTATGAGTACTCATGAATGTTGCAGAAACCATTTCCATGTCTAAACACCTTTAAGGCATCTACAAACCCAATTCATGACAATCTTGATTCATACCTACTTCCGACGTATGATCGATTGTGGAAGTTTGAATAAATTAATTATTCTAGAAGTCAAAACATGCAAAACTGAAACAATAGTAAATAATTGACAATGATAGTAACACTTTACTCATAAATAAATCACAAATTTTATTCATCATCAAACATCGATTACATTTTACAAGTTTCAGGAAAACTATCTAATCTGTAAAACTAATATCGTCCCTCAGCCCGATGCATCTCGCATGCTGAAAATGCTTAACCCTCGTCAGTCCCTTCGTAAGGGGATCTGCATGATTCTCATCCGATGATATCCTCCTTGCCACGAGGAGTCCTTATTCAATCTTGTGTCTTATGAAGTGATATTTTCTGTCAATGTGTCGAGATCTGCCATGATCTCTTGGTTCCTTGGCTAAGGCAACCGCACTATTGTTGTCACAGAAAATCTCCATAGGTTCCTTAATAGCTGGTACAACTCCAAGGTCTCCGATGAAGTTCTTTAGCCATATCACCTCCTTTGCTGCTTCACTCGCTGCTATATACTCTGATTCACAAGTCGAATCAGCCACCGTCTCCTGCTTGGAACTCTTCCAAGAGATTGCCCCTCCATTTAAGGTAATGATCCAGCCCGACTGAGAGCGGAAATTATCCCTATCAGTCTGAAAACTAGCATCACTATACCCTAATACTCTCAAGTCATCACTGCCACCAAGGGTAAGGATCCAATCCTTAGTCCTCCGCAGGTACTTGAGAATGTTCTTTACCGCGGTCCAATGAGCCTTGCTAGGGTTCCCCTGATACCTGCTGACCATGCTCAAAGAAAATGCCACATTAGGACGGGTACAAGTCATAGCATACATGATCGAGCCAACTGCGGAAGCATACGGTAATTGGCTCATCTCAGCTATCTCTGCCTCTGTACTCGGACTCTGAGTCTTACTCAGTTTGGTATTGCTTTGGATCGGTAAATCTCCTTTCTTGGAATTCTCCATGTTGAACCTTTTCAACACCTTATCCAAGTAGGTACTTTGACTAAGTCCAATTATTCTTCTACTCCTTTCTCTTAATATCCTTATCCCTAGGATATAGGCAGCCTCCCCTAGGTCCTTCATAGCAAAGCACTTCCCAAGCCAGGACTTAACCTCCTGCAAGGTTGGGATGTCATTTCCTATAAGTAGTATGTCATCCACATACAATACCAAGAAGCTAACTATACTTCCACTAGCTCTGACATACACGCAAGACTCATCTTCGCTTCTCGAGAAGCCAAACTCTTTTACCTTCTCATCAAAACAAAGATTCCAACTACGAGATGCTTGTTTTAATCCATAAATGGATTTCTCAAGCTTGCATACTCTATTAGGGTACTCTGCACTTACAAAACCCTCTGGCTGATTCACGTATACATCTTCAGCCAACTTTCCGTTAAGGAAAGCGGTTTTGACATCCATTTGCCATATTTCATAATCATGAAATGCTGCAATGGCTAACATAACCCTAATAGACTTAATCTTTGCTACCGACGAGAAGGTTTCATCATAATCCATACCTTGAGTTTGAGTAAAACCCTTCGCAACCAGTCGAGCCTTATAAGTATGCACTTTTCCTTCCATGTCTGTCTTCTTCTTGAAGATCCATTTGCACCCGACTGTTTTACGGCCTGGTACATTGTCAACCAAGTTCCAAACTTGATTGTCATACATGGACTGTATCTCACTGTCCATAGCCTCCTTCCATTTAGCAGACTTTGGGCCTGCCATGGCTTCCTTAACACTGCTAGGTTCATCCAAATTTACCAGTGTACTATCACTGATAAACGTATCACCTTCCGTAGTAATATGAAAGCCATAATAAAACGAAGGTGTGTTCCTAACCCGTGTGGAACGCCTCGGAAGTACAGACTCGTCAGCTGGATCAACAGGAGTTTCCTCCTCAGGTTGATTGCTAGTGTCTGAGGTTCCTTCACCAATTGATTCTTGAATTTCTTCAAGATCAATCTGCCTCCCACTGTCTCCTTGGCTTATAAATTCTTTCTCACGAAAGATCCCTCTTCGTGCTACAAAGACCACATTCTCACTGGGTCTGTAGAAGAGGTAACCGAAGGATTTCTGTGGGTAGCCGATGAAAATACACCTTTCACTTTGGGGTTCAAGCTTATCATGTGGTCCAAATTGGGAACCTTCCCAGTCCACATCTCATGAGGTGTTTTGGTAACCTTCTTTGTAGGGACTAGATTAAGGATATGGGTGGCAGTCTCTAAGGCATACCCCCAAAAAGAGATTGGTAACGAAACTCGACTCATCATAGAGCAAACCATGTCCAACAAAGTTCGATTACGCCTCTCAGCTACACCATTCAGCTGTGGTGTCCTGGGATGAGTCAATTGTGAGACAATCCCACACTCCTTAAGATAGTCAAGGAACTCGGTACTAAGATACTCACCACCTCGATCGGATCGAAGCATCTTAATGTTCCTGCCCAATTGATTTTCTACTTCCTGTTTGAATTCCTTAAACCTTTCAAAGGTTTCTGACCTATGTTTGATTAAGTAGACATACCCATATCTACTAAAATTATCAATAAAAGTCACATAATACCGATTAGCATCCCTTGTGGCGGTTTTGAATGGCCCACATACATCAGTATGTATTAGGTCCAACAAACCCTCACCCCTCTCACAAGTTCCAGTGAAGGGTGATTTTGTCATCTTTCCAAGTAGACAAAATTCACAATTATCATCCGATTTAAGGTCAAATGATTCCAAGACTCCACTCTTTTGGAGTTGGCCTATGCGTTTCTTGTTTACATGTCCAAGACGACAATGCCACAATGATGCTTTATCCAGGCTAGTAGAAGAATCAATATACAACACGTTATTTCCTAAGTTGTCTACAATCGACATAGTTTCATACACACCATCACAAGGTAATGCTTTAAAATAAAACACATTTTTAAAGAAAGCATTAATACCACCACATTCATTATTAAACGAAAAGGTAAAACCTTGTTTGTACAAAGCATGAAAAGAAATAATATTCCTCGCCATTTCAGACGAGTACACACATTTATTCAAATCTAATTTTAACCCATTATTAAGCAACAAGGTATAAACTCCAATCTTGGAAACAGGTGAAGCCTTCCTATTCCCCATGATCAAGTTTATCTTCCCGTGCTCCACATTCTCACTTCTTCTTAGGCCCTGCAAATCAGAACATATGTGAATACCACATCCTGTATCAAGCACCCAAGAGTTAGAATATGTTGAGTAATTAGACAATATAGTGTAAATACCTGCATGGGTGGGTTTCACTTTCCCATCCTTTAGATCCTGCAAGTACTTAGGGCAGTTTCGCTTCCAGTGTGCCTTTTCATGGCAATAAAAGCATTCAGCATCCTTGGGAATGGCAGAAGGAGTGACAGAACCGCTCTTGGTCTTCGATGAGGAGCCTTCAAGAGACTTTCCCTTGGTACCCTTCGAAGGGTGCTTCCTCTTCTTCCCTTTGCCTTGCCCAATAGCCAAAACAGGGGTAAATGTTGGAGTAGGAGTAGTAGAGGTAACAACCGCCTTACCCTTAAGACCGGATTCCGCGGTCTTTAAGAGTCCTTGAAGCTTGCTGAGGGTAACTTCCTCCTTGTTCATATGATATGTCATTCGAAAATGATCATAACAAGAAGGTAAAGAGTGCAAAATGATGTCAATTGCCAACTCCCCAGGGATGTTAACATTCAGCTTCAGCAAACGGTCCACATACCTTTGCATCTTTTGCATGTGGCCCGTGACGGATTCACCGTCCTTCATGCGGGTTGTTATTATGGAGGAGATTATTTCGTACCGCTCCTGACAAGCACTCTGATGGTACCTTTCCATCAGGTCTTGGTGCATCTCAAAAGGGTAGAAATCTTCATACGACTTTTGGAGCTCGGCTGTCATCGTGGCCATCATGATACATGCCACCTTAGTAGCATCTCTCTCATGAGTCTTGAATTCAGCGATCTCCTCAGGAGTAGCAGTAGACTCATCAAGTTCTTTTAACTCCTTATCGAGGACATATTCCTTGTCCTCATAACCAGTAACCATCCTGATGTTCGTAATCCAATCCATGAAGTTGGAACCATCAAAGATGACCCTCCCACAAAGATTCATGAGAGAGAAAGAACCAGTTGGGTTAGAGCCTGAAGCATTAGTGTTGGAAGACATCTGAAAGAAGAGAGTAAGTTTAGATTAGATATATAGGATCCTTAATAAGACACCCAAATGTAATATTAAGGCTAGGACCCAATCACAATATATTATACTTAGAAGAGGGATGCCGTAATCTAAGTAATAATATATTTGAAAGGTAGGTGAATGACGATTCACCAATTTCCACCACAAAAACGAAATGATTTATTAGGTTTAATTGGATTTGAAATTCCTAGATTCTTTTGAGATTCATTGAACTTTTCAATGGCATGTTTCAATCTCGATCGTGCCCTTCATGTTTTGTGACTGGGATGCCGAGGATCACAAAACAAGGTGTGAATAACCATGCTAATTCACTTGGTACCCTTAATATTATCACCTAATCAATGTTCCGGTTAACCACACACGCTCCATTGATCTATGACAAACATTAAGTCACCCTTCGTGGTCCTTACTAGTCTTAGTTAGTGTGCCGGTTAACCACACACGCTCCACCAACGACTTGGTAAGGTACAAAGTGTGAATTCCATGGACTAGCACCATGTTCACGTTTTTCCTAAAATAACTAAGATTGGGAGTTGAAAGAGTTTAGTTACTTTATAATAATCATTATACTTTTAATGAGGATTTAAAGTCACTGTTCTACCCGTTCGGCTAACGACCCTCCACCGATCAAGCAAGCCGTGGGTGAGAGTATACACCCATTAAGTCGCCATTTTATAGGTAACAAACTTATACCCACCTTATAGACCGGCTTCGTGAATGAGACCTACTAACGGTAAAACGACTTATTCTTATACATATATATAATAATTAACCATTAATGTTATAAATAGTATAAGGATTGAATTTTAACTATTAAAACTCTAAGGGTTGGAATTAAAGTTTATTAAAGTGTGTGAAACTTTACAAATTCCAAAACTTGAGGGCAAGTTTTGTAACTTTGCAAAACTCTTCATTTCATAACTTATGAATTAAAGGTTCATAAAAATGAAGACTCTTCATTTTCATGTAACTTATCTGTTTTAAGTGTGTGTTAAATAAGAGTGACCTTTGGAAATCCATAACTTGAGGACAAATTATGGACTCCACTAAAACACATAAATGATCAAGAATTAATCCTAAACAATTCAGCAAATAATTCCTATCATTTTCTAAATTCATAAGAACATGAACATGATCATCAAAAATTCAAGAATTATATGAACACATAAAATCATGGAATTTTGATATATGCTATTGTAAATGGATTAGAACAACCATTACACCAACTAAAATAAGTTTTATAACACCAAAACAGTTTAGGGTAATGTTTCTAGTCCATTTCCAGCAGCAAAAGTCGAAAAACTGCACTCTTTCGATCCTACTCGTCGAGTGCATGAACTTACTCGACGAGTAGGTTGAAGTTTGCCTTGGACTCGTCGAGTCCCCCCAATGGACTCGACGAGTCCACCATGCAAACATCAACGATTTCGACTTTTTTCACTATTTTGCATCAAGTATCAAACAAGTAAGCCTAGGCTCTGATACCATTGTTGGGTTTTGAGCAATCTAACACTTCCTAAGTGTGCATGCAACCCTAATAAACCTTGGATCTATGTTTGTCTAAATACATGCAAAATAATTAATTTTCCAAGGTTTATAACCTATCTAACATGGCATGGGGAACATTTAAACATAAAAGAGTTAGAAGAGATTACATACCTTTTGATGTGTTTGGTTCTAAGGAGTTTGAGGGCCAAGCACCAATAGTGTGAATGCCTCAAATGGAATCACAAAACACCACAAACTCTTGGAAAACTTTGAGAGAGTATACACACTTGTATAAAATTGGCCAAACACAAGCACACACACACTAGTTCACTAGTTTCCTCTTAGGCTCCAATTCATGCTCCATAAGCATGATTATATAGTGTGCATGGTTAGGGTGAAACCCTAATAACCCATGTCTCTTCCTTTCCAAGGATCCATGGGTTAAAAGCTCCATGGATTATCCATGGACTTCCACATAAGCCTAGCCCATTAACAAATGAGTATTAGCCCACACTATATAAAACAAATAGCCCATAATCTAATTAGTCTTCCTTTTAATCTCTAAATTAATTCATAATTAATTTAAGACTAAAACTAATTAAATAACGTAACTTCATATTAATATATTATAACTTATAATATATTAATAAACATATGTGTATAACTCTCATAAAATTATCCATAATAGTTTGGATGAGATGCAACCCAAATGGACCATGCCGGTCGGGTCAAGTATATACCAAATAAGTTATGGACTTAGACACCTTATCCAACATTGACATGTACTCACAAATCAGTTGACTTTCTTACCAAAGTTCAGATTTCTAATACTAGATTGTTTTGATAAAACTTTATCAAAAAACATACACCTTCCCTTAGATAGCACACTTGTGTGTCTAAACAATTATGAAGAGGGATGCCGTAATCATAATGGTTAGACCTTTTTGCCACTTCTCACAAGTCCAGGTTAGTGTGCTGGTAAACCACACACGCTCCACTAACGACTTTGAGAATGCAAATATCACAATTGCTATCTAGCTAAAATCTACTTAGTGAAAGTGTTTCCTCACCATCATTTTCATGAATCGGAGAGAAACCTTATGACACTTAGATTTAATGGTGTATGTGTTCTTATCCATGTGAATTGTCAAAACCATAGTCACAAGACAAGGATAATGACAAATCCAAACTTATATGGACTGAACTCAATCTTAACTTCTTGCCACCTGACAGCTCAAGGGCCTGCCATTGCTTCCAAGTTGTTGTGCAACACATTGAGAACTCTAAGAACTCATATGCAAAGCCAACTTTAACTGGAATGGGCACAGAATATGTCAACACGATAGGTTATAAACCTCAAGTCGTGTGCTAGTGAAGAACTTCAAGTTCTATTCTTGATTAGTTCTTGAGACTTTCAAGACCTTTAAGACTCCCACTGTCCTCTTGACCTATAAGACTCCCTTGTTAAACATCCAAGAGATAGTGTGGATTCTAACCAAGACAAACACTTCACGCAATTGGCCTAAGTTGGTCTTTGTTTTATCCAAAACATCACAACTTACCAATTTCAAATGTACAAGAGTAGAAAACTTTTACTCTTACATTTGACAAGTGTTTTAAACCTTCTTTGAGACATGTCACTCAAGTTACAATCTTGGAGTATGACTCTAAGAATTGTTTTTGGAACGAAGTATGAATCATCTTCTTGATTTAACCACTTCAACAATTCATAGTTCTTCTTCTTAGCTATAAGAAAGCACTTAGAGGATGAATTGTGATAAGTTCTCTAAATCATTAAGATGATCATAAAAACTAATACGAAAGTACTCTCCCATCTTTTCAGATTTGAGAAACTTCTATCCTTCTGCCTAATTTGATTCTTCTTATTCGCTCTGCCTTACATTGGAACCTTTTTCCAATGTCTCAGAATTACACTTAAGCTTGTAAGTATAACCATATTTACTGAACTTTAGTAAATTATGACGAATAATCTTATTGATCTTTTGTGGTGGACTTGATCAGTGCACAAGAATGTGTACTCGATCCCTTAGTCCTTTACTTGACTCACATATCCATGTGAACAAGTAATTAGTCTTAATTTTCCAATACTTGAAAGTTCTCATTCATCATGCTATACAACTTGCATGATTCCAAGTTCCAGTCCAATTGAGACTTGGGTGATGAGAATCTTTCCTTATTTGGTAAATTTAGACATTACCACAAATGAAGGAATCAATTTCATATTTCCACTCTTGCTATTAATGGAATCATATAAGCAACAATTTTTCCTCAAATGCCATTGTAAGGATATTTTAAAATAAATAAAATCAAAAATTTTCTTTTATTTTAAAACTATGCGGAAAAACTTATCCTTACAATCCATATGAAAACTTGTTGTTATCTATTCCTAAGCAATATCTCATAACTCCTAAGAAGTAGCTCAAGAATCTGATCTTCAAACTACACGATAGAAATCCATCTATGCGATCAGATTCAACATATTCTTTCTTTAAGTTTCTTCACTTTTCTTTGATTCTTAAAACATTACCATGTGACCAAGTCACATCATGTATCAGGAATCTCAGAATAGAAACTTAACAGAGTTAGATAGTGGACTTTACCTGAAGTAGAGTCAAACTTATTGACTTTAACCTCCTTAGGTAAATTTGGCAGCTTCACAACCAATGCCCCTTCCTTTGGCAATATAAACATATGGACCCTTTGATAATGGTACACGGGACTATCACAGACTTAGATTTTCTCTTTACCATTTGTTCAACCGAGTTGACTATGGCCGATCCCTTTCCATTGGGATGAGAATGCTTTTCTGGATTTCTTGTGTCACTATTGTCAATGTCCATCAAGTTTTAAGGAAGTTGATCTTAACAAATAGATAAGATCATTAAGGGTCTTGTCATAGTCTGTTTCATAGGTGTCCCAAAGGAACTTACTATGTGACTTAGAAAGTGATTGAACCACCAACTTTCTCAAGACTTTGACACCCTTCTCTCCCGACTTGTCAATATGTGACTACATCTCCAAGATGTGATCACACCTAGACCTTGCCTTGCCAATAGGGCTTGAATGACTTTGAACTTGTGGGTTAGGGAGAATAATTTGAGGAGGTGAAAGAAGTATGATTTCCAAGGGACATCATCTCATTTAGGAAAGCTTGTTTCAAGAGATTTGGAAAGATCATAAATGTCTAAACCAGACATGTTTTGGGAGATATTCAAGATAGTTGATCTAAAGTCCTTAATATGACACCCAATCTGAAATATTAAGGTTAGGACCCAACAAACTATTTTATAACTTAGAAGAGGGATGCCGTAATCCAAGCTATAAAATATTTGAAGGTAGGTGAATGACGATTCACCAATTTCCACCATGAAAACCGAAATAATAATTAGGTTTTAATTGGTTTTGAAACTCCTAGATCTTTGAGATTCATGGAACTGTTCAATGGCATGTTTCAATCTTGAGTGTGCCCTTCAGGTTTTGTGACTGGGATGCCGAGGATCACAAAACAAGGTGTGAAGTAACCATGCAAATTACTTGGTACCCTTAAGTGTTTACCCCTCAATCGATGTGTCGGTTAACCACACACGCTCCATCGATACTATGATAAACATTAAGTTACCCTTTGCCTACCTTGTTAAATACGAGTTAGTGTGCCGGTTAACCACACACGCTCCACTAACCGACTTAAACAAAGTGCAAAGTGTAATTTTATGGATTAGCACCTTATTCACATTTTCCTAAGTAACTAAGATTGGGTATTATTAAGAGTTTAGTTACTTAGTATTTATCATTAATACTTTTAATGAAAGGAGAATTCTAGTCCTGTCAAACCCGTTCGGCTAACGACCCTCCACCAGTCAAGCAAGTGGTGGGTGAGAGTGGACACCCATTAAGTTGCCATTTTATAGGCAACAACCTTACACCCACCTTATAGACCGGCTTCGTGAATGAGGCATACTAGCGGTAAGACTGACTTTACTCTTATACACACACACACACACACACACACACACACACATATATATATATATATATATATATATATATATATATATATATATATATTATTAACTTATAATATTATAAAGTATAAGGATTGAATTTTAACTTTTAAAATTCTAAGGGCTAACTTGGAATTAAAGTATTCATAAGAGAAAACTTTACAAATTCCAAAACTTGAGGGCAACTTTTGAAACTATTCAAAACTAATTAATTCCATAACTTATGTGTTTAAAGTAGTTTTAATCCAAAAACTCTTCAAGTTCCATAACTTGAGGACAAGTTATGGAAGACTTTAAACTAATAAAAGAATTAACTTTTCTTCATTTTATAACTTATGGAATTAATTAAGGTTACATTATTTATTTATTTATTTATTATTTAATGAAGAGACTCTTGGTCCTTCATAACTTGAGGACAAGTTATGGAGTCATAAAACCATTTAATTAGAACTAGACTCTTCATTTTTGTAACCTTTGCCAACTTTTATGAGTTTTATGAATCTTAAATGTGACTTTTCATATAACTTGAGGACAAGTTACAAAAACACATTTTAGAATCAACTCTTAGATTAATTTGGATTGAAAACAACTATTTCACTCAACTTTTCTATTAATCTAAGCAACTCATAAGAACAAAATAGTTCAAATCAAACTTTTTCATGTAATTAGTCTAAACCTTAAACTAATACAAAACATGAATCTATTGAAAATTATCTTTGAAATTGGATTAGCATGAACATTACCACATCAAAAACAAGTTTATAAGTTCAAAAACATCTTAGGGTAATGTTCCTAGTCCAATTCCAGCCAAAAAAGTCGAATTTATGCTGTCTGAGGGTCCAACTCGTCGAGTGCACGAACCAACTCGGCGAGTTGGATGATTTTTGCCTTGGACTCGGCGAGTCTGCTGGGCAGACAGCATCAAAACTCGATTTTTCAGCTCTATTTGCAAGTATAACAAGAAAACAAGCCTAGGCTCTGATACCACTGTTGGGTTATGAGCATTCTAACACTCCTAAGTGTACATGCAACCCTAAATACCTTGGATCTATGTTTTCTCTATTATACATGCAAATATGAACATCCAAGGTATTATCCTAATCTAGCATACAAAACAATGGATATAACAAGATAGAATACATACATTTTCATGTAGAAAGTCTTCATGAAGCTTGAGTGCCTAGTGCCCCAAGTGTGATACCTCAAATGGTTCACACAACACCAAATACACTTGGAATAACTTGAGAGAATTCTACACTTCATGAAATCGGCTAGCCCTCTCTAGAATGATACTAGTGGCCGATTTTGTCAAGAATAAGATCTTTATATAGTGTTACAATTAGGGTAAACCCTAATTGTCATGACCTTCCATTTCCTTGGATCCATGGGTTCAAATACACAATGGAGCATCCATGGAGCATCATATGGGTTTTGGCCCAACTAGATAATCCATGGAGCATTAGCCCACTATATAAGTATGGATGATTTACACAATCAACCCATATATTTAATTAGTCTTCTTTTGATCACTTAATTAATCCTAGATTAATTCTTGATCAATACTAATTAAATAATCTTATTATTCTTATTATTAATATACTAGAACTTATAATATATTAATAACCATAAGTGTCTTCTTTCTCTCATTATAGTATTATCCAAATGCATGATGCCATGTAACCCAAATGGACCATGCCGGGTCGGGTCAAGTCTTACCAATTATAGTTATGGACTTAGACATTAATCCAACAGATATTTGGTACCAATGGCATTCTCAATTACCGAATCTCGAATCCTAAAATCTTCATCGGAGTATATGATATGAATGGCTTTCTCTATTGATTCCAGTGTTGTTGATGAGCTGGAATGGCCTTCGATATGTTTCACTAGTTTTCCATTTAGTTCGTATAGCTTTTGAATTACGGATTCTACTTCCATGAGTTGGCCTTTCAACATCTCGCATTCGATAATTGCTTTTCTTCTTCAGCTGTTTCCGATTATCTCGACTTTTCGTTTTAGATCCTCGATTGTGATTTGAAGGTTTGTAAGCTTTTGAACATTGGGATTCAGTCTTTCCAATACTTTTCTTTTGTTTCTATCGTCCCCCCGGAATCTCTTCGACACCTCTAGTTTCTCTATCTCCATCACTGCGTTTGATTCCGATTCGAGAGTTTCGAGAGATGCCTCGGAGGCATTCAAATGGTGTCAGAATTTACCATTTTTATCGGCATTCTCCCATGCCTCGCCTTCGATGGGTCCTCTTTTACTCACCCCATATGAGGAACATTTCGATGATTGATCCAACATGATTTATCTTAGAGCTGTAGACCAAGTGTTTGATGAAATGGCTGAAGGAGATTGCCTTTTCTGTTTTGCCTTCTTCTACATGCAGGTAATGATTTATCCCTATTTTGATCATGAGTGATAATATGTGTGCTGTTTGGCTTATTTAAGATGTGTTCTACATCATACATCGATTGGAAATTGAGGTACTCTTTTTACTAATGTTATTAAGTTTTATTCAGAAACCTCTCTGGCTTAAACTGCTCAGCATCCTCCCAGACTGAAGGATCTCTCCCATTGCCTAATCATTAGTAATCACTTGCATGCCTGCTGGAATGTCATACCCCATTAATTTGACATATTCTGTTGATTTTCGAGAAATAAGTAGCGGGAGTGGAATGTGCAACCGGAGAGTCTCTTTGAGGACAGCATGTAAGTAATGCATTTTTATATGAGTTGAGTTCTTACTAATGTTAATAAGTATCTAAAACATGGTTATTAAGTGTAGCTTGTTTTGGTAAATGGCATAGGGGACAAAGATACCCTTAGTTTAATGTGAGTTGTTTTGTCCATGACAGGAACATGCAGGGACCCCTTAAGGCCTGAAAACAGTTATAGTATCGCGAAGCAAAAGAACCTAGATGCATCATATGTAGTGTAGTTTTTCTTTTCAGTTTTGAGTTAAGTAACTTAGATTCTTTAATTCAACCAATAAATATCATATTCAATTAGTAACTTCGATTTTTTAATTCAACCCAAATTTAAACTTAGCATGGAAATGCGTTCTACATCACAAATGAACATATGAATTAATTACATGTGAATCACATCACATATGAATCACATGTAATTCACATGTGAATCACACATGAATTATATGTGATTCACATGTAAATCACATATGAATTATATGTGATTCACATGTAAATCACATATGAATTATATGTGATTCACATGTAAATCACATATGAATGAATCACATGTAAATCACAAGTGAACCATATATGAATTATATGTGATTCACATGTAAATCATATATAAATTACATGTGATTCACATGTAAATCACAAATTAATCACATATGAATTACATGTGAATCACATGTAATTCACATGTAAATCACACATGAATTATATGTGATTCACATGTAAATCACATATGAATTACATGTGATTCACATGTAAATTACAAGTGAATTACATATGATTCACATATAAATCACAAGTGAATCATGAATTACATCTATATTCACAAATGCATTTTGCGTGTTATAAATTTCACATTTATATACATATGCATTTTTGTGAGTGTTCTTGCATTGATCATTTTTTTTTAAATTTTCTTTTAGATTTGGAAAAATTTGTGGAAAATATTGAAGATGTGAAAAGTGATAAATTGAAGAAAATATGAAAATCTTTACACGAAAACATGAAAACATTTTGAAAATTTCTAGCATTTTTTAATTTTTATATTTTATTTTGTATTGAATAAAATATTTGTATTATTGTGTTTATAGTTTAGTAATAAAAAAGGGTTTATTTAAATGATTTACTTATGAATATTATAGTATAAGAAATATGCATATACACACCTAAAATGTTGATTGTTTGGTTAAAAAAGTTTTAGTTATTATTATTATTTTCTTAATATTTTAGTTTTTTTAAACTACTTTTTTGTTAAATTATTGTTTTTTTATTAAAAAATGCAGTTTTTCTTTTTCTTTTTTTTTTTTTCGAAAAAACTGCAGTTTTCTTACAAAAAGTTGCAGTTTTTTTGAAAAAAAATGCAGTTTTTTTTTAAATTGCAGTTTTTTACAAAAAAATAATTTTTCATATTTTTTTCAAAAAGACATGTTTCTATAAAAAATAAAAAATCTGCATTTAAAACAAAACGAAAAATACTATTTTAAAAAAAATCTGAAATTTTGATTTATGATGTAAAATTTTAGATATTTATATTAATATATTAAATAACACAAAAAAATTAAACATTAAAGGAGATTAGTAAGATGATGATCATGTACTTAACGAATTACTTATGATCTAATGCTCCACATTTAGTTGTGGAGTGTTGGATCAAAATTAATTCGTTAAGGATATGATCATAATCTTACCAATATCATTTAATGTTTAATTTTTTGTGTTATTGAATATATTAATATAAATGTTTAAAAACTTACATTATAAACTAAATTTTCATATTTTTTAAAAAAATAGTATTTTTTGATTTTTTTTAAATGCAGATTTTTTTATAGAAAACATGAATTTTTAAAAAAAAATTGAAAAAAATATTTTTTAAAAAAACTGCAATATTTTCAAAAAACTGAATTTTTTTAAAAGAAAATTGCATTTTTTCAAAAAAAAAAAAAAAACTATAATTTTTTTTAAAAAAAACTGCATTTAAAAAAAATGCAATTATTTAAAAAAAACTGCATTTTTTTTCAAAAAAAAAAACTATAATTTTTAAAAGAAAACTGGCATAATTGTAAATCTCAATTATTTTAATGATATACTAGACTTTTTAAAAATGATGAGAGGGGTATATTGGGCATAAAATATATAATATCCTAATAATCAATTTAATTAATTAATAAAACTTATTTTCTCTTTTTTACTCATAGACTTTATTTCTCTTTCACTCTATCTGTCTCTTTCTCACACACCACACACAAATCTCCATTCTTCACCGCTCCGCCATTGCGAGGTGTCACTTCTGCCGGTGAAAATATCGATGAGAGACAGAGAAATCTCTCATTCATAGAAGGTTTGATCAAGCTCAAACATAATATCATGTACGATTCATATCATTTGTTAATTGTGCTTCTAATTCTTGATCGTGTTCATTTGTGAATTGTTATTCTTAATCAATTTAATTTGTTCATCGTGTTTCTCATCAGAATCACATTTTCTTTCTTGATTCGTGAATTAATCTAGATTAATTGATATGTTCTTTATTATCGTGATTCTAAATACTTTATGAACGATATCACCGTTGAATCATGTTGTTGTTCTTCATTGTTAAAATTGTTATGATCGAACTCTGATTTGAATATAATCCATTCGATTTAGCTCTCAATTTCAATGGTTAAATTCAATTGCATAGTCTCATCATTCACATTTAGAAATCTATCATTCCTTCCTCTTGTCATCACCTCGCCTTCTGATGTTGTCGCCTAATCCCCTATTGATCGCCTGGTTCTCATGGTGCTTGTGTCGATAGATTGAGGTAAGTCAAATGCGAAAGATTACCATTCCTCATTGGAACTCTCTCTCTCTCTCTCTCTCTCTCTCTCTCTCTCTCCCTCTATCATGTACATATATCCTCATCACTCTCTTTCAGATCTAGATCCATAATTAATTCAAAAATTCATCGTCACTGATCATCAATCGATGTGAAGATGTGAACTCCGACGATCGAGATTAATCCTGGTTATTAGGATGCCAAAAGACTTCAACTTTAATCTCTATTTCTATCTCTTCACCATTAAACCACGTACTCCTAATCAACTGTGGTTGTGAAATCACACTAAGGATAGAAATCGCACAAACAAACTCAAAGTAGATCCATTTCCATCCAGAATCAGGTACATTCATCTAAATCTATGTAGGGAATATTGGACACCTGATAAGCCAACTGATCGATTAGAAATGGCACGGGCTTTTCAAAATTTATATGTGTCTACTCTCAACTCTCAAGCATCTTTGCTTTCTTTTGGGATGATACTTACCATTTTGTCCTTGCCTCGGACTGCTAATGTTGCTTGGAACATGGGGGAGTGGGATCAGATGACTGAGTATGTATCTAAATTGGATGATGGTGATGAAACTAAACTCATGGTGTTAGGGAACATCAATGCCATAGGTGATTGTGCCAACAATGAGACATTCTTCAGGGTGGTTCTATTAGTTCGTAAAGGAAAGGTAATTTTAGAATCTGGATTTCTTCACTTTTAATTGTACGTTTGAATATCTTTTAACATTTTTTGATTTTAATCATTTTACATTACAATAAAGCGTGTGAATATATTGAAAGAGCAAGGAAGTGTTTGGCAACTTAGCTTGTTGTTTTGGTTCGTTTCCAATTTCCAATATTAAACCATAAACCATAAAGTCTTTCAGCCTTAATCCTTCAGTATGTTGACTATCTTATAATGTGTAGATTATTGAGACTAATGAATGAGCCTACATCAATATGGTTCGTATATAATAGCTATCAATTGTTGACTTTATTATGGTTGAAGGAAGAGTACCTGTCATCTATGTTTCTCATGGTCCATTGAGTAAGAGCGACACTCTAGCTTCTAAGATTATCAAAACCCTAAAAAAGATGAAGTCAATTAAGGAAGTTAAATAGAAGATTATGTAATGTGATGTGATGAGTTAATTTAGTATACAAGAAGAATTACCAGCATAAATGTGCATCCACTAGGGTCATTAGTTAAAACCCTCACCTTTGAAAGATACTTCAACTTGTATAATTTTGCAGGCTAAACATAGTTTTAAAAATAAAAATAAAAATAAAAATAAAAATACATTTCAAACAACAAAAGCATAAAACTTATCCTATAAATGAAAATGGTGTCTACGAATTTAGGTAGAACAAGATTAAGAGGAAGAAGGAAAAGCATATTCGTTTTTTGAGCATATTTATAGGGTTGAATTAAAAAAAATACCTGGCCAAAGGCAAAAATAGGAACCAAAGGGGAATTGGTCTCCATTACAAGGCGTATGAGTCCTTTTATTGCCTTTAAAAAGGCAACCTGTATAGATATACAAATAAATATGTATAACTTAAACCCATGGTAATTTTTTCATCAAGTGGAATATTATTACATAAATACTACATAAAATGATGAAAAAGAAACCACAAAATCATGGTTCATGTGAAATACCTCTTGTACTCCACCTGGGATGATTATGTAGCTACACCCTGATTTTAAAAGAGATGAAAAGTTTTTTTAATTGGTGATTTTACTTTATTTCTTGTTCATTATATGGTTGTGGGTTTAGGGTAGAATCATTTATTCGACTGCATTTTTAATCATAATTATATAAGTATTATATTTATATAAGTATAAAACTATTTAAACATGTTAAACAAAAACAATATTTTTGCAATCTTTTTTAGTATCATTTGGATGTAAATGTTAAATTTCACGAAACATCTTTATCACGGATTTTACGATTCAAACTTGCAAAATTGTCAACAATACAATTGTTTTTCATTTTAGTAGAACACACACATATAATCTATAATAGGTATAGTTTATGGAACTTACATATCATTTTACCGAGTTCGAGATACATTACGGAAAACAAACATATAAACTATAATAGGTATAGTTTATGGATCATATGCACTATTTTACCAAGTTCAGAATACATTACGGAAAACAAAGATATAAACTATAATAGATATAGTTTATGAAATATACATACAATTGTTCATTAGAAAGTGACTTTTAATTATTCTACACGTAACCGACAATATAGCTTTGTGAGACATACTTCATGTACTTATCCAAGTACCAACAAAAGCCCTAAAGTTATAACCAGACTCTCCTGGATGGAGAGTGGGAGAGTGTGACACTTGTGTATAGATCTATACGAAACTAACAATCCCGCACCTAAACTGTTAGCTACAGTTAGGCCGATAGGCCTGGGGTGACAAATGTCGTACCGATTCCGATGCTTGAAGAACGTCGTATTTAGGCCATCTTAGGTTATCAAGCATGGTTATGATAACTCAGAATTTGGTATTGAACAATACGATTAGTGTACGAATACGTATATAACTTCACATATATACTTTTATTAAATAATAAAACTACAATGCAGTATTTTAAAATACAGTTGGTGGATCCAGGTACATACATTCAAAAAATACATACAAGTACAACTACAATATACTATTTTCCAATACAAGAGAAACTTACATTTCTAGAAACATTCACATGGTTTTATGTGAATTAAAACTACTTCATACTATTTCAGAGTACAACAACATTTACACGTTTTGGTCTTAGGGTATTAAGACTACAATACATTTACAACAGAAGATATAGGATTTTCTAGAAGAACACACTTACAGTTTAAATGAACAAATGGCAGTTTTCAGTTACAAACATGGTTATGAACTCACCAACTTAATTGTTGACACTCTTTTCAAAACCACTTGTATTCTCATGAAATCAGTAGATAGGTACCTACACAGGTTTTGAGAAGGCGGAGCTTCATAAAATCATATCTTTTGGTTTTTGCTATATATTTTGGTGTCAAGAATACATTGTTGTGAACACAGATTTAAAAAACTATACATTATCAATATCATGGTTGTTGTACTTTGATTATTATTATACAATTGTTGTGATACTGTACATGATGTGATCTGCCCCCGAACTTTTCCATCGTTCCGGTTTGGGGGGTGTGACAGCCATTTCATCATAGTATTTAGTATATATAAACATATCAACCTATATAAACATATATGTGTATGGTTTTCAATATCTATGCATTGTTTTTAATATATATGTAGATATAACTTATATAAGTATGGTTTTCAAAGTATGCTCATATAATAATTTATATTAGCATGCCATTATGGCATTCAAAGTTCTTGTTGTATCATTGTTAGGATGTGAATTCACTTGTATACGGTTGTAGTTTAGACTTTTATTTGAACAAGTTTGACTTACATTGACTTGAAATAACGAGTTCTTACAGTTTTCGAATGATTTAAAAAGTTTTAAATTGGCATGGTTAATGGGTGTTACATAATCAAATGTGATTATATGTACCTAATAACATATGATTTATGCAGACAAGATTCATTATTTCTTTCTCAATTCAATAGTTGTACTAATGTACTTAATCACGTGTGATTATATGTATCAAATCACATATGATTTATATTGATAATATTCGTTTTTGCATTTTTGATTCAATCTTTTCTTATGTATTTAATCACATATGATTAATGTGGAAAAAGAAAAACTATTGAATCGAAAACACGAAAATGAATCTTGTGTACAGAAATCATATATGACTAAATGTACAAGAACAAGTGTTGAACAAGAATGCGAAAGCAAATATTGTCTATATAAATGATATCTGATTAGATATATATAATCTAATGTAATTAAATACACAAGAACAACAAATGAATCGAGAACGCGAAAATGAATATTTTCCATATAAATTCAATATGATTAGATACATATAATCACATGTGATTATATATATACATTTAATCACATATGATAATTATGGAAAATATATATCTTTGTGTTCTCGATTCAATAGTTGTTATCGTGTATATAATCATATGTGATTATATGTATCTAATCACATATGATTTATATAGGCATCATTATTTTTGTGCATATAAATTATATGTGATTAGATACATATAATTACATGTGATTATATGTATTTAATTACATATGATTACAGTTTACAAAGAACAATTATTGAATGGAGAATGTGACAATGAATCGTATTCACATAAATCATATATGATTGGATACATATAATCACATGTGATTACATGTATTTAATCAGATATGATTTATGTATACAATATTTATTTTTGCGGTTTCAATGAATAATTGCTTTTGTGTATACAATCATATATGATTTGGGGTGGACAAGATTCATTTTTGTGTTCTCGATTCAATAGTTGTGGGCATGTACTTAATCACATACGATTACATGTATAGTATATGTGATAAAATACATGAAAACAACTATTGAATCGACAAGAGAAAATGAATTGTGTCCACATAAATCGTATGTGATTAGATTCATATAATCACATGTGATTAGATGTATTTAATCACATATGATTAATTTGGATAGAGATTTGTTTTCGTGTTCTTGGTTTAATATTTGTTATCATGTATATAATTACATGTGATTGTATGTATCTAATCAAATATGATTTATATAGATACGATTCGGTTTTTCCAAATAAAATCATATGTGATTAGAAAAATATAATCACAACTGATTAAATGTATTTAATCATATATGTTTAAAGTGGAAAAAAAACAATTATTGAATCGAGAACGCGAAAATGAATCTTAGCCACAAATAATATGTGATTACGTATACATACCAAGAGACTTATTGTAACTCACCTACTTGAACTTGAAAATCAGGTAGCATGAGCAAGATAGATCATTTTCTTTTCAAGAACCTACACACAATTATAACATTATTTAACTTGTGCTTTGTTGTATTACTCTTATGAAACTTATGCATATATTTTCTTATTTTCTCTTTGATTGTAGTACTCTTTTTGGGATATGTTTTCTTACCTTTCAACCCATTCTTAAATTTTGATAAAATAATGTTGGTAAATTTCTCCCTTTATATTTTCGTAAATATAAATATATCGTTCTAATGATTTTTGGTTGATTTTATATTAAATTTACAAGTTAGTAACTTTAAGCTGTCACTTTCTGGACCACTCAACACTTTTGGAATAAACTGTACCAATCTACTTACATCAGTCCCTTTATATGTAAGAAAATATACATTCATATCTAACTATAGAATTTGGAATTTTGTTATTTGGAGTTCTAATGAATTTAATATGATTTTTTGAAGACAATGCATGAAATATTTCCAAAAAAATAAGTCTCATGATTTTTAGGTGTTTTTATTGACTTACACAAATTTTAGAAGTCAGAGGATAGATTTGGAAAAATTGATCATAATAGCTTTTAAATCACTTTTGATGCTCTATTAAGGACTTAATGGTTAAGCCTGAAGTTTATCACTTTTTATATGATTATTGGTTATTTATTAGGCTACTGATATGTGAAATTCAATTTAACCTAAGGGCCTTAATGAATGCATATTTATAGACATTCTTTATTTTGTGAACAGAAGCTATTTAGTATATTAGTTCCTCGCCCATAGCAATAAGAGAAACTTCTATAAGATGGACCAACAAAAAAACTGATATATTTTTATCTTTTAGTATTGATCCATCACCAAATATTTTTTTTAGAGAAAGTAGTATTGATTCAATTCTAGTTGATGCATCCATCTCCACTCGTATTCTCGTAAGAAATAAGCTTTCTCCGCCTCTCCTCTTCCTGAAATGCCGCCCTGAACCACCTCCTTGAATAAGTCGTGAAACAACATTATCGACAACCACCTCCCTTTCTTGTCCTCTCTCATCTTATTTCATCAACCACCAGATTTGATTTCACCAAATCTGAAACAGAAGGCCACAAAATCAACTTGTCGAAAAACCTAGTCATCGGAAACCACATTGTGCTCTATGATCTCGTTTCACTGATCACCAAATTTGTGTGTTGGGATGAAAATGGGATCATTATACATTGATACTTCACATGAAGGTGGAGTTTTTTGTGTTCCACACCAACTGCTTGATGAAAGTCCTCTAAGAATTTTTTAGTAAGTAAGGGAACACCACTGCCCCCAACTCTAAATCATGTGTGGGATATCTCGTCTCATGAGGCTTCCACTGCCTCGATGCATATGCTATCACATGCCCCTTCTGCAACAGCACCGCTCCCAGCCCTAAAATCGATGCATCACAGAATACCACAAAATCTTCCATCCCTTCCGGAAGAGCTAATACCAGAGCTTCGCACAACCTTTGGCGAAGTGTCTCAAAGGAGGTCTGCTGCTCGGGACCCCATAAAAATGTAACACCCTTCCGGGTCAATCTGGTGAGTGGCACTGCGATCTTGGAGAAATCCTTGATAAACCTCCGATAGTACCCTGCCAACCCAAGGAAGCTCCTGATCTTTGAGGGTGACTTTGGCACCTCCCATCTCATCACCGCATCAACCTTGGCCGGATCGACCAATATCCCTTTCTGATTAACGAGGTGCCCCAGAAACTGGACCTCCCACAACCAGAAATCGCACTTGGAAAACTTTGCATAAAGTTTCTCCGATCTCAAAACTCCAAGAACTTCCCTCAAATGCTCCTCATGCTGCTCTCTAGATCTCGAGTATACCAAAATATCATCGATAAATACAATCACCGACCGATCCAACATCGGCCTGCATACCCTGTTCATGAGGTCCATGAACACCGCCGGGGCATTGGTGAGCCCAAAAGGCATCACCACAAACTCATAATGCCCATAACGCGTCCTGAATGTTGTCTTCTGGACGTCCTCGTCCCGCACTCTCACCTGATGATAGCCTGACCTCAAATTGATCTTGGAGAACCAAGATGCTCCCTGTAACTGATCGAATAAATCGTCGATCCTCGGCAACGGGTAACGGTTCTTGACCGTCAGCTTATTCAGTTCTCGGTAATCAATACACATTCGATGCGAGCCGTCCTTCTTCTTCACAAACAGAATGGGTGCTCCCCACAGCGAGCTACTCGGCCGAATAAACCCCTTCCCCAGCAGCTCCTGAAGCTGCGAGGATAACTCTTGCATCTCTGGAGGTGCAAGACGATAAGGCACCTTAGCGATAGGCGCGGCTCCCGGAACCAAATCGATACTGAACTCCACTTGCCTCACGGGAACCAAATCGATACTGAACTCCACTTGCCTCAAGGTCAATAATGGCCTCCTTATTAGCTCCAAATTCTCACACTCGATTAGGGTTTCACTCAAGGGGCTGGTGAGCACAAATGATGGCCATTAGGCCCTTTAAATAAGTCTCAAACCTGAGAAATTAGGGTTTCATTACACAGCGCTGACTCGCCGAGTCCATATCCTGTACTCGTCGAGTCCAGGCGCGATCCCGCGTCCAGATCCGCGTCCCTACTCGACGAGTCTGAGCTCCAACTCCCCGAGTCCCCCCACAAATCAACAAAATACAATAAACAAGATACCTGATAAAAATCCAGTTGTTACAAGATTAGCTACAAAATTTTATTTTGTAGTAAATTTTCCTAGCAAAATAGCTACGGATCCCAATTCCATAGCTAACTAGCTACGCATTTTTATTTCGTAGTCAATTATGTAGCCAACTAGTTACATATATAGATTTTGTAACAAGTTTCATAGAGAACTAGCTACAACCAAAATTTTGTAGTAAACTAGCTACGGATTTTTATTTCATAGCAACTATTCAAGATTTAGCTACGGAATGCAATTCCGTTGCCATTTCCGTAGCGAATTAGTTACAACCAACCATTTTGTAACATATTCCGTAGTAAAATAACTATAAATTTAGATTCTGTAACAATTTACGTAGCTATTTAAGATTTAGCTACATAATGCAATTTTGTAACAATTTATGTAGCAAAATAGCTACGACAAGTCGTTTCGTAGCATATTCCGTAGTAAAATAGCAACGGATTTTGACTCCATAGTAATTTTCCGTAGCTATTTATGATTTTTCTTGTAGTGTGGTATGCATCATTTTTTTTTTCTTATTTCAAGTGTGATTTATTCAATGGATTTCAGATATGATATTCAAAGTAAAAATGTGAAATCCTTTTTCATAGTTGTTTTACCTCGTTATAGAAGAATTAGTTATAGTTTTTGGACTTTCTAAGCTATTTTATAAGCAATAGATTAATCATCATTATTATTTATAAAAGTGTATAAGTAATAGGTCATTTTTTTTTTTTTTTTTTTTTTAATTTAACACCTCTATTTAGATTTTAGATTTAATATTATATTAATTTTTTAAACTAATTTTAAAAGTACTATTTAGACAAAAAAATTCGTTCATTTGATATTTTAATTTATGTTTCTACTTTAAAACTATATTTAAATTAACAATGTTAGTATATTATACTCTAGTATTAAAAATAAAATGTTTTGGATTCGGTTTAAATAAATAAGTTAAATATTTTAATTTAATTATTTTAGTTTTAGTATTGAAATTAGAATAATAAATGAGTTCAATATACCAACGAAAAATAAGTTAGAAAAGTTTTGGGAGTTCCGAACCAATATTATTAAAGGAATAATAGTATCCATACTCTACTTCGCTTTTATATGTTAATTTTTTTCCTATATCTATTTGGATTTATTTAACAGATCTCATATATCCTGTTTATAGTAAAATTGTGAAGATCTTTTTAATATGTTTACGTCACTTTAAAAGAATCGGTTATATCTTCCTTGCAAAAATCGACTTCTTAAACTATTGTATAAGTAATAGATTAATCATCATTATCATTTATAACGTCAAAAACACTATCCAATGCAAAAGTATAAAAAAGGATAAAAAAAGCATATTGTTGTTAGACGTATTTTACATAGATTTTACTTATTTAGTAAATAAAATTATTGAAGGCCCTTAAACAAAATTATAACTTTTTGTTATAAATAACAAAAGTTTAAATTTTTTAAAAACAATATTTTTGTTAATTTTTTTTTGAAGGTTTCACGTAATTTCAAACACTTTAATATAAATAAAACATATTAATATAATATTTACAAATAAAAATAAAAATATGTAATATTGGAAGTCCCATAACTTAAACGAAAAAGTAAGATATGCTTAATCTAAATGTGTTCATGTCATTCAAGAATAGTACGAATAATTCATACATATAAATGTCAAAAGTTTATTAGATCCAAGAAAAATCTGGAAATTTAATTTATAGGGTTTACCTTTTTCTTGCATTGGTTTTTTTTATACGTTTCTACAAATGTAAAAAAATTAATAATAATATTTTAGCCTAACACTCATCTTTACTCAATACATTATACCAACCATTTTATAAGGAATAAAAAAATATAACAAACAATATTTGGAAAATATATGTTACCTCTCCATTCAATTCATATATATTCTTGAAGACTGGTAAAATGAACAATACACAAAAATAACATAATAATTATTCTAATAAAATAATAATAATATAAATACAATTATAGAAAACTCAGATAGAAAAAATTGAAAGTACTGTATGTGTCTCAAATACATATCCACATCATATCCTTCATATCATTTACCCACATTAGATATTTTTGTTTGAAACATTTAGTTTAGCACACAACCACCCATAATTCTCAAAACTCTATCAATACATACATATCAATATTAATAAATTAGTGTAATTAGTATAATTAACTACTATAACTTAGAAAAACTATTGAATGGTTGTTCTTAGTTAGGTGAAAGTTAATAGTTATGTAGGTTTCAAATGAATATGGTTTAATTATAAGACATATATTGAAGCACGTTCATTTAAATGGTCTCCTTTATAAGATTTTTAAAGATAAAGATTAGTTAAATAATGATAGCTTATTTTATTTCCTTATTTTTATTAGCTAATTTTGATATTTTTAGCTATTTTAATTAGTATTGCATTGTATTTTATTTATTTCTTTATTATGGATCGTTTCGGGGACTTTTTATTTTGCATGAAGAATTTTGTAGGGTTTTGGTGCTCATTGCGGTTGTGGTTTGACTGGAGTTGGGCTTAGTGGGCTTTCCGATGCATTATTGGGCTTGGTGGATCCACCAAAGAAGAATTGAGCTTAAAAAGCTAAAGGCTTGGATGAAGTGGGCTTGTGAAGATGGATCTTGGACTTTTGTTTTGGGCTTGGTGCATCTAGTTTTGTAGCTAAATGATGATTGGATGGTTTGAATCAGATAGATATGGAGGGGACCAAAGGAATCTTTGGTAGTGGAAGGATGGAGTGGAGGAATGAGGAGCCAATAACATTACACCAACACTTGTGCGGGTCGAATCTCCGTCGTGCGGGTACCCGTGCAACTGCCCAGTTTGGGCATTTTGGTCATTTGGCACACCATAACCTTGGGAGATCAGATCTATCAGCGACATTCTCGATTTTTCACCATTAGAGACCTGGAGGAGGTGATTTTGAAGCTTAAGACTCATTTATTTTCATCTTTCCAAGATATTGGTAGTTTCTTTATGCAATTAGACTTTTGTGATTGTTGTTTTATTGCCATGAGTGTCTAAACTCTCTATTTTGGTAGACCTTGGCTAAAACCTCTGAATGTTTGTGGGTTTTTGAAGGATTTATGCTTATTTATCATTTATCTTATGTCTATCATTCTAGTTCATATTTTCTATGCTTGTTTAGTGCTTTGATCATGAGCTTGGTACTTTAATAAACAGTTGTTGGTTTATTTCTTTAGTTTAACATTGAATCATTGAATTTACTTAGAACAAGAGCTTTATGATGGTAGAAATCATCTCTAGTTTATGAATCATAACTCCTTTATGGATTTGTAAGTATTGACATCCTCTATAAATTGGAGATTTCTTCATTCTTAAGGCTAATCAACTTCTTGGGTTCAATTGATTCAATTAGATATTTGATTTTGATTAAGAAGGTGTGTTGTGGGCTTCCCCAACCTCCATAATACCTATGAGAATTCTTGGCATATCATGTTTCATGATTGCTATAACCAATTTGGGAAGAATGATAAGCTTCATGTTAAATCCTAATGATAAACACACAAATGTTTATTGTGTTGAATTGCCTTGGTTTACCAATTCTCTTCAATATTTGAGCATCTCACTTTCTTGCTTAATTGCAAGTTTTCAATTATTCAAGTCTTTTAGTTTTCAAGCAATCATAACCCCCCTTTTAGTTTACTTGTAGTTAGGTAGTTTATTTACAATAGTTCTTTAGATTGCATTGGTGATTGAATACAACCGTTTCCCCGATGATCGATAACCCTTTTTACCATTATATTACGTTTTATTTGCAAACAAATGGTGTAATTTGCTTGGTGGACATGACATCCCACCAAATAATATTAAATAAATACAAAAAAAATCTACCTAAATATAAATTATAATTGTTTGGAAAATCAATTTGTTTCATAAACACAATATGTACTTATTATATTTTATAAATATATTCATTTTATAATGAATTTTTGAATCATGAAAACACATATAAACGAACTTTGTATATTACATACCTTTAATGGAGTTATGGTTTTGGGATTTAAAAAAAAATATTCAATAAAAACTTACTTTTATGGAGAACAAGTTACGAGATTATTGAAAAATAAAATTATTAAACATTAAATTTTTTGGATAATATCTCATCCTTAATAAATATGAAAGACTATGAAATATTTTAAAGGGACCAAACTATGGGAACTTTCTTACGTCTGCCTTTATAGGTTGTTGAGGGTATTCTTCAGTGAGATTGTCTTTGTTGGTAAGTGTCCAATTAAGTTTCAAAATTTCGAAAATGATTTTGATCATATTTTTCTCGGTTCAAACTGAGTTTTCAATAAAAAATTATGCAACTTGACATAATGAGTTTAACCGATCCGAGTATGACTATAATTGGACCAAAATTGATTAATATCTAAGTCTTTTAGCCGAGTTGGTCAAACTCGCTTCGGTTGGAGTTCGAGTAACTTGCTAAGTATTTAGTTGAATTGGTCGAATTTTACAACCATGTAACTAATAAATTTTTAGTTCTAACCTTATAAAAGATGTCTTTCTTTTCATACTTTTAACCTAATAACAATATTTAACATAAAGTTTTTAATTTAGTTAGAAATTATTATTTAAAAGATATCAATAATGACTTAGTTATTTTTAACAACTTACATTTCTTTCTATTATATTTACATAACTTTGTGTATGTACAACTCCCAAGTTCCAACATTGTATCTTTTGATATAACTCAACATAATGATAACATTTAAAATCAATCTTAGATTTATTATAAAATTATTGTTTGATTGTTAATAACTCCCACTGTCCTCTTTGCATATGAGCTCTCTCTTGCGAAAGACTCCCCTTAGTGATGCGAAGACCATGTTCTCACTTGGTCTGTAGAACAAGTATCAAAAGGACTTTTGTGGATAGCCGATGAAAATACATCGCTCACTTCGAGGTTCAAGATTGTTGCGAGTCTCTCAAAAGCTTCACAACCCCAAACCTTGATATGTTCCAACGATGAAACCTTCAATATCCATATCTTGTGAGGTGTTTTGGAAACCTTCTTTGTTGGAACAAGATTAAGAATGTGTGCTACAGTCTCTAAGGTATACCCCCAGAATAAGATTAGAAGTGAAGTCAGACTCATTATGGAACGAACCACGTCTAACAAGGTTCAATTACGCCTCTCAGCACACAATTAAGTTGTAGTGTCCTAGGGGGTGTTAATTGGGAAACAATTCCACATTCCTTGAGGTAGTCGTGGAACTTGATACTAAGATACTCACCACCTCTATTAGATCCGAGCATCTTGATCTTCCTGCCTAATTGATTCTCGTCTGAACTTTTCAAGGGTTTCTGACTTATGATTGATTAAGTAGATATATCTATATCTGCTATAATCATCGGTAAAAGTCAAATAAAATCTATTTGCATCCCTTGTGGTGGATTTAAAGGGCCCACACACATCTATGTGTATGAGCTCCAACAATCCTTCACCTCTTTCACAAGAACTAGTGAAAGGTGATTTAGTCATCTTTCCAAGTAAGGAAGTTTTGCATGTATCATTTGACATTAAGTTAAATGATTCCAACACTCCATCCTTTTGGAGTTAGACAACGCGTTTCTTGTTGACGAGTTCAGGATGATAATGCCACAAACATGTTTTGTCTAAACCATTTGACGTATAAATTTGCAACACACTATTTCATCAACATTGTATCTTTTGGAGTTGGGCCCATCATACCTTCCACACCTACCCATATTTGTCTCAAGGATCATCACAACACCCTAACAATACCCATAAGCATAACCATACACTCAATCCTCACTCCCTAGAGGAAGGCTAAACATATCACAACTAGCCGACTGACCCCACACAACTCATCCTACCACTAACTGCCACATCATCCTTGAGTATATTGAAAACCATTTAAAATTCATTTTGTTTGAAAATCCTTTTTCCATAGTTTGAGACTAGATTCACATGAGTGTTTCTCCAATTTACTCAAACCAAGGCTCTGATACCAACTTGTAATATTCGTAAAATATTATTGAAAATTTAAACTTTTAAATCAACCTAAAACCATCATTGTTTACAAATTGTTTTCAAAATAAGTTTCACATTAGAGAAATCCCAAAATCATAAAATAAAATCATGAGGGGGTGCACGATCACACCCTCGCCTTCCCACGATCCTCTGAGGTACTTGAAACATAATCCAAAACTATAATCTCAAAGCTTAGTAAGTTTCCCCCCAAATACCACCACAATACATAATCATAAATATCATAACAACAACACGCATACAAAACCTTCAACATGTCTGGACCCCCGCACTCGGCCTTCAGCCCGTTTTGATCGTTCTTCGGGCCTTTGGCTTGACTGGTCTATCTTATAAGCATCCAATCTATCCGGGCCGCCCTGGGTCTATTAGCCTTCAACACAAAGTAAGACAGTCTCAACCCAACCACACACATGTCGAAATATACATAACTTATAAACATATAATCAATCAACAGACAAGCACATATCTTACAGATCAATACGCATAACATTATCCTATCCACCAGGATACAGATCTAACATATCACTATAATACTCAATCATGCAATAATCATGATACCCATTCCAAAAGGGCTGGCCATAGTGCCTTCGACCCAACAAGTATATTAAGGAACACTCATCTCACAAGTAGTGCTGAACTGATAAGATCTAGTTTCGAATCTCAGCTCCCGACTCAAATGCCTACAACCATCATGTGACCAATTCCATCAAAACCCCAAAATACCCAAAATGACCTCAAAAGTCAAATTTAATCAACCATGATCAAAGTCAAACTTGGTCAACCGTGGTCAAAGTCAAGTAAACGGTCAAGGTCAACAGTCCATGTTGACCCAACTCGCCGAGTGCACCAATAAATTCGCTGAGTTTCTCCAACAATTATGAATCGCGACAAATCAAAACAACATGTCGAGTTGGACTAACAACTCGTTGTGTTAGTTCAAATTCTAGGAGCTTAATAAATTATGTCCTTTTTTTTTTATTTTTTTTATTTTATCAATCTAAGGCTTCAAAATGTGGATCTGATACTCTGGAGCTGGAAAACCATGTAAATCTGTCAACTTTATGTTCATACATGCCAAAAAAAGCTCTAGAACTCAAGAAATGCTTAATTAAGGACTTGATGCATGAAGGAGACCTAAAACCTAATAAAGCTTGCAATTTTAAGCCAAATGAAACCACAAAATGCCCAGTTCTACCGTGACAACTCACAACCCATGAAATGCTCAACACCTTGAACAATCCATCGATGAGCCAATAACCAAAAGAAATGTGTTTCATTTTCCACACCTTTAAAATTACAAAAAATCCTGTTAAAAGTAGTGTACATATAGTTGTGGTTATCCATGGCTTCAACCCACTACAAGAAACTGGACCTATAGGGACGACAAATGTCGTCTCTGTAGGTTAAAAATGTCGTCGCTATAGGTGGCCGGGAGGACATGTCGTCCCTACAGCTCTCGTCCTCATAGCCCCGTCGCAATAGATATTTTTGGTTGTCGCTATAAATATGGTCGCAATAGGTATCCTTTAGAGACGACATGTCGTCCTGTTTTGGTTTGTCGCTATACGTTGTTGGTCTCCATAAATGAAGCTATAGAGACGACATGTCGTCTCTATTGGTATATGTATAAACACAACATGTCGTCTCCATAGATAGAGATATAGTCGACTCACCTTAGCCCTTAGCGACAACATGGCGTGGTGGTAGATGCATCTGTAGAGACGACATGTCGTCTCTATAGACCCACCTATAGAAACAACATGTCGTCTCTATAGGTATGCCCATATAGCTGCTCATTTTTCTCTATAATTTCCCAGTTCTCATATCACAAAATTGCTAAAACAGTAAATTTACAAAATATATAAAATGGTAAATTTAACTGCAAAACATTAATATTCGATACAATCTCAAAACACTACATTATTACAAATATAATTAATAACTTTTATATTATTAAAAATATAATGTAATAAAAAACTTACATTAAAGAAAACAAATAATCATATGACATTTCTGTCTCAATTTATAAAAATAAATTTAAATGATGATATCAGAAACTAAAAGAATATCACCATCCATTGGATGACGAATCATGCTCACTGCTTCTTCCTTAATGGAAGTTACTTCAGTCTGCACATATAAACACATTCTGAGTCAATATATACACTTGCAGTGTTTAAGTTAATCCACAAGTAAATAAAATGACAGGTTTACCCCTGCGACAGTTTCCATGTGTTTCACAACTGCAGCATATACTGTTCTCTGTTTTGTGGGGGAAGCATTAGCAAGTGCAGAAGCCAACGCACCAATCGGAATGGGTTGTGTGATTCCAGTGTCTCTCAATGCCATTCCACCCATGTCATACGGAACAGAAACCATTCCCCCACCTCCAATTCCGCTCATGGAACCATCTGGAACATTCTGTCCAAGGGGTAACGGTACATCGTCCCACGAAGATTGGAATTCATTTGTGATTCCAGTGTCTCAACGCATCATCTATTATTAATTTGTTGTAATCAATCTCAATTAATTAATTTAATTATTAATATCACTGAAATTTTTTTAAAAGAGATTAGAATTCTAACCTGTTGCTGCATTAGGGTTATGGGCTGCTGGTTTTGCTGACCTGGACCAGTAGCACGCCTGCCACCTGGGTGTTGAACTTGTTGACCTTGCTGCACCATTGGCATGAAGAAGTTTGGCATTGGGGTGCCACCTGGATGCATACCTGGCACGAGTTACTGTTGATACCCAAATCCAGGCTGTACATGATTTTTTTAAAAAAATTGTTTAGTTTTGAAAAGATCTTTACAAGAACAAAATATTCAACACCATGAAAAATCTTGAAACATGATTATAATAAAAAGAATAATTTTTATTAACTGATGTTATTACCTGTGGAGGAATGAATGTAGGCTGAGCTTGACCATAGAATATATGTTGACCTAAACCTGTCCCACCAGGTGGATACATTGGCATACGTGGTGCTACAGCTGGCGCCATTGCAATTGGACGCATCTGTGAGAATTGTGCCTATATAGAAAAAGGGAAAAAATTGTCATAAAAATGTTTATATTGCATAAGAAGTAAGAACATATGTCTCAAGTCTCAACATACCCACCCTTCTGTCTTTCTTACGCTATGCAAGTGCCACATAAAGTCAGACTTCATAGATAGAGAGAAAATGTAAAAACTCAAATGATACAAAAAGAATATTTACCCCTAATGCCTCTTGTGTATCCTTGTTTTCCTTACAAAGATGAAATCTGGAGATGAATATTTGAAAACATTGTCATTAATAAAGAATATAAAGCTTCAAAAGTAAAACATCGTCATTAATGAAAGGAAATAGGATGCTATAATAAACAAATATATGAAAGTATTGAATGTGGACATGTCTTCCAACAAACTAACTGGAAAGATCCCATCAGAGCTCACCGATCTTCCATTCCTTTCTGTTCTTAATCTATCATACAATCAATTAAAAGGAAGAATCCCAACAGGCTCCCAGTTTCAGACTTTTGATGGGGATACCTATGGAGGAAACAAGGGATTATGTGGGTTTCCTCTGAATAAAAGATGCAAAACTTCAGTGGCAGTATCATTACCACAAAAATCCCGAGAATCAAATGATGATGGGTATGATTGGCAGTCCCTATTCTATGGAATGGCAGCCGGGTCTGGATCATTAGCTGTTTTAGCGATCCTGTATTCCCTTTTCAAGAAAAGTACAACCAGACAATGACACTTGTCTGAAGTCTCCGTTCTTAAAATTGTGAGTTTTGTTGTATAAATTTCCCTATTTTCATTTCCATAAATTTTCAATTTGTATCTAGAGTCAGAATGTAAGTTCTTGAGGTAAGAGAAAAGTTTGTAATATCTATTTAGCTTACTTAACTTCACAATTACTGATCTGCAAATCATGAATTGTAAACTGATTCATACTCCCATGTTTCTTGAACATAGCCACAACCTGGTTGCAAGTTTTACAAGCTATAATAGACAGTACCTGAGGAACTTTCCAAGATGCTGGATCTGAACCTCTACTGTCATAAGGAGTCTCATCTCTTCCTTTCCTCTTCTTATTACCTCTTCCTCTTTCATTATTTTCCAAAGATAGTTCCCATCTTTGGAGAATTGAACCTAAGGGTAAAATGGTCATTTTTTAAACCATGATTAAATATAAACATGCATATATATATATATGTATATATATATGTATATGTATATATATATATATATATATATATATATATATATATATATATAGCTGGCTTACTTACATGTGTAACCCCACCTTCTTGACCATGTAGGACATATAAGAGCTCCATATTATCTTCTCTATGTATTGCTATAGTTTGACTATAAGACCCTGTAGCAAGCATCCCCGTATGACTTGGAGAAAAGGAAATTAATAATATGATACTTGAGAGCAAGGAAGAAAGCTCATTATTAGTGAAATACCCAAAATACCCTTGTAATTAACCACACCAACCTGATTGTCCTTCCTAGTTTCCTTGGATGGTTGAATGCTGTTGGAAATCTCTACCAGGGCGATGAATATCAAATATCCTGATGGATCTGTTGCATCCAGCAAATATCCTGAATCAAATAATTTGATATTTATATAGAAACCAACTTTCATTCATTTCTTTTTCTTATTAAGAAATTATACTTTGAAAAGTCTGACCAATTATGGCATTGTGGATTTTTTTAAGTACAATGTTGTAACAGAAAGAAAGGAATGTATGGTTCTATAAGAAACAAATAAAATAAAGATGAAAGAAAATGTGTTGTAGTCCTTCAAAATAATATAAGCTTACTTTGTTCCTGAGGGGTTGAAACCAATTGAGAAGGCAGCAGTTGTTTCATCCATGGCATCATATGCTCAATATGTGCAACGTAGCTGTAATTCCATGTTGAATCAATCAAGTGTTAATAAATTAATACCACAATTATTATCCATGACATGAATAATAATAATGACTAATATAAAGATTCAATGATATAAATCAAGACCAAAGCACATGCTATATTCAATTAGGTGCATTTAGTTAAATATTAAGATTAAAGAATATGATGAAGCACCTGTCCTGTGCTATAAGATGAATAGGATGGTTACGAGTGGTGGTTGCAAACACACAAGAGAATGGATCTACAACACAATCAGAGTAACATAATTCTTGTTAACTGTTGATTTACATGCGAAGTATCTTTGGATAGTCTACTAATAATGAAAGAAAAAGGATATCAACAAAAGAACCTGAAGCAGACATGTAAGTATGCATTTGATGAGGATTCAGGTCCATCTACTGTATCTGTAACCAAGAACTTGAGTTTCTCTTTAAAAAAATTATGAATTGCCTGAAGGGAGCAAATTATTAGTAAATTACACATACACATACTATTGATTAGCTATAATTGATGAAAAGAAACATTGATAAGAGAGATTCCTACTGTTCGATGAACTTTATCAGAACTTGGAGAAAGAACAATGGAGGTATTGGTAACTATAACTCCATCTTCATCATTTGAATTTATCTTATCTATAAACTCCTTCAGGGAGTTGGCATCAGAGTCACCAACTAGGGCTCTAAACGATTCAATTTCACTAAAATGGTTACCATTTGGTTGATTTGTAGTCTTTGATTCATGTTCCTCTGCTGTTTGAATTGAAAAATGTAGACCGTTAAAGTCAGATGTAAGGATGAATGGATATGATTGTGAATTAGATGATAAGAGATGGTAACAGACCTCCATTGGTGCATCTAAGGAAGTCAAATGAACAACATTTCCATCTAAATCCACTTCATTGACTATAAAACCAGAGTACCTGTAAACAAAAACGTAAAATCAAAAGGCTACTCTTCATTTGAATCAAATGTAAATTCACAACTGTTCCACGTTTATAGAATCATTACGAATGTCTGAAATGAAAGGAGAATACCTGTACTCCCAATTCTGAAAGCCTGATTTGTAGAGGATAAAATGAAGAGGCTCCTAATAATTGAACACTAACCTAGGTCGCCGGAGTGGGGCATCTATTCTTTAGAATTTGTAACAGGAGGTGAAAATGAAGCTGGTAGTTAGAATCGTCGGCAGTGAAGCTAATCGTCGGTGGTCTTCAGCAACTAACATGAGGACCGAGAGTTAGTAAGAAGATTTGCCGGAAGTAGGAGGTGAGGAAGTCGCCAGGGGTGAATTATCGATCGATCGAGAGACAGAGAGAGAGAGAGAGAGAGAGAGTGATGATTGAGCGTGCATGAATGAAACGAAGGGGATGCTCTCCTAATGTTGGGCATAAAAAGGTATGGGGACGACAAGTCGTCCCTATAGCTATCAACGTCCGAGCTTTATTTCCGTGAAGGGCGCGCTAAACACACATCCTTTCCCGCTTAACACACTGAGTCGAGAAGTCGTCGCTGTAGCCTCAAAAGTAAAAAAAAAATCATCAAATCTATGGCAACGAGATGTCGTCCCTATAGGTAGCCAATAGCAACGACAAATGTCGTCCCTATAGATCTCGTCGCTATAGATTCTTATTCTTGTAGTGACCCGACCCATACCCAGGAGGTGGAGTGCCAACCATATTGCATACATACACATGCACAAAGAAGAGAAAAACATCGTCGTCAATCTACAACTGTTACGCGAAGCAAACTATACAAATTACGTAATCATCACCCTTCCATAGCGGTAAAGATTCTATTTCCAAGATACCCTTTTGACATTTTCATCATTTCATGTAAAGTTATTTGAGTTCCCAAAATCAAAATAATTGATTCGGAAGTTGTATAATTTTAATTTATTTTTCAGTTGCATTTTACAGGACTCTTCCGGGAAGGTTTTGATCGATCTGATAAGCTCCGATCCGAAGTCATCATCCCCATCTTCTTCCAAAACGGCACAAGTTTCATCTCCATCGATTCAGTCGCCTCGGAGCCCTTTTAAGAAATCGGCAACACCAGTGACGATGGGGGATCGGAAGTCCAAGAGATCTTCGATGCATACTCAAAACGCTGCCGTATCTTCTGGTAAAATTGTTGTTCGTGTTCCTGATGGGAAAAAGGTAAAATTTTGTATTATATTCTTTTGATTTCTTCAACTACAATACTATTATATATCAATTCAATGTAGGTGTGTGAATAGTTATTAGAAAAAAACTATAACGACGTTAGTAATTCTCCACTATGGTTACACATTTATCGTAGGAATTAAATCTCATATCATAATAACTATTCTAACTTACTCCTATGAGAAATATCATATCATCCATAAATTTCACTGGATTAATTAAATAAAGATAAAGATTTAGTTTATTGAGTAAATCGATTTCTGTTTTGATGTTTTCTTACATTTACTTGTATACAGCCAGTTTCTTATGCACTACTTGCAAGGAGTATCCATGAGCTAGCTGCTACATCAGACCAAGTATGAATCCTTAACCAAATTCATTGCATTTAATCATGCTCCACCTCTTAACATATCTGATTCAGTTTCTTTGAATTTATACAGAAAAAGTCTCAAAGGCAGTTAGTGTATCATGTGTTCCCAAAACTTGCAGTCTACAATTCTGTTGATCCATCCCTCGCTCCTTCTCTTCTCATGGTGCGAATTTGTATATATTTATTATCTCATTTCAAATGCAGTTTGTTTATAATCATGATCTATCATCTATACTATAATGTGAACAAGTGAAAGTTTAATACTTGTTTCTTCATGGGTACTTGATTATATATGTAGCTTGGTCAGCAATGCAAGGATAGGACTATTCTCCGTTATGTATATTACTACTTGGCAAGAATATTGTCAGATAGTGGTGCTCAAGGGCTAACTTCAGGTGGTGTGATTCCTACACCTAATTGGGATGCTTTAGCTGACATTGATGCTCTTGGTGGTGTTACTCGAGCGGATGTTGTACCTCGAATAATAGATCGGCTTGCTACTGAAGCTCTAAATGATGATGTTGAATGTAAGTAGTTCCCTAGTTCAAATCACAAGTTTCTAGTCTTTTAAATCTTTTTTGATCTGAAGTGTAATTGTTAAAAAAGAACTAGCTAGATTCTTTCATTAATATCCGAGTGATGAGTGATGATAATGCAATATCTTTTTGAAGTTCATGCACGGAGATTGCAAGTAGTTAAAGCTCTTACATATGCACCTACAACTAATCCTGTGATCTTGTCCAAGTTGTATGAAATTGTCTTCGATATTCTTGACAAGGTTTGTCCATATCAATCTCTTTTTAATTCTTAATAGTTTTCACATGACATAATATTTCTCATGTATGTATGTCTAATGTCTTCATATTCTAGGAAACTTAACGTGCATGTTTCAGACACATTTTTTTTCCCTCTTTGACATTTTCATGTATTGATCAGGTTGCTGATGCACCTGATATGCGTAAGAAGGGCATCTTTGGGGCAAGTAAGGAGGTAAGTGTGAAAAAATGTAGCTTGTATTGCTAGGGCGTTTATTGTCATTCATAATAGTTAAATAAAAAGTAAACTAAATGTCGCTTTCTTGAATGATCAGTCTATAATTGGGAGTAATCTGCAATATGCTGCTCTAAGTGCCTTGCGAAGACTTCCTCTGGATCCAGGAAATCCTCTTTTTCTCCATCGTGCTGTGCATGGGTTGGTTTGTCACTATTGGTTTTGAAATGTTTTATTTTTAAAATAGTTACAAGGATAATAGTAATAATGCCTTATGCTTTTCGAAATAGTTTTTTTATACCAATTAATGATATGAGAGTGATACAACTTTGTCATTCATACATGTCTTGCTACCCTCATTGTTCATGACATCATGCTTTTGTCATACTATTGTTTTTGCTAATGTAGTTAGCATCAGTGACAAATATCTAATTTGTGAAAATAATGTAGCATGGAGCCCACTCCACCTTCTTACCCTCTACCAGTGTAGGACAAAATCCCATTTGATATTAGCCAACAAATCTCAACATGTTGTTTTTGGCAATTTGTCAATTTGTCAATTAGTACTTGGTCATGCAGTTCTATATTCTATGTAGAAGCAATTCGTCAATTTAGTTATTAGTATTGAGTCATGCGATTCTATAATCTAGGTGGATGTAATTGATATATGAAAACAAAATACACCTTTTAAGAAACACGACTTCCGTATTGCTAACACCATTAAAATAGTTAACTTCATGATTTCATATTTACTGCAGAATTTCATTTGCTGATCCAGTGGCTGTTAGGCATGCATTGGAATTGACTTCTGAGCTAGCTATAAAAGATCCATATGCTGTTGCCATGGCTTTAGGTAATATCATAAATAGATTTATATATTAAAAACTTCATTTTGATCACTCCAATAATGTTTCCTATTGTAACCTCTAGATTTATTCTTGTGTTTCTGAAGCTTCATTGTTTATTCATCTAATGCAGGGAAGCTCGTCCAACCTGGTGGTATATATTGATCATACGTCTCTCCATTATCATCATTATCGTTTTATTATTATTATTTTTTTTAATATTTACACTTTCCTTTATTTTCCTTCTGAACTTTATAAATTTAGGATCTCTACACGATGTTTTGCATTCTCCTGATGTTCTTGCTAGGGTTGCTCTGGCAAGGTTATGTCATACAATATCTCGAGCCAAGTCATTAAATGGTCTGTATATGCTTTTATTACATACTTCCACTCATATCACTGAAAAAAGTTAACTGTATAATGTTGGTTTTACAGAAAGGGCAGACATTAAATCTCAGTTCAATGATTTGCTGTATCAACTCATTATCGATCGGAGTGCCACTGTTTGTTTTGAGGCCATCGCTTGTGCACTGGGAAAATCAGATAATGCAGACAGGTAAATAGATGAATTACAACCTAATCACATAAATAACAATTAAATATTATCTTCACAAACAATGAACTGAATTTATTAAGTCATGTATGCCATTTGATCAACTGTGCGTCCATTTCAATTCCATAGTAAAAGGTAATGCGACATTTCTTTTTGATTTATAATCTAATCAAAAGCTAACATGAATATTGCACAGTGATAGATGGTGTGGAAACCCCTCAATTAGGGTTGCATGTATAGATATCAATATATAGGTAAACGTATTACAAAGGAGCCCCTAGACTATATACAATGAGATAAATAGAGAACTATAGATTAACACACCCTCGTAGTTGGAATAGGAGAATCTCGGATGTTCAAACACTGTTTTGAAAACCGGACCGGACCGGCCGGTTTAACCAGTTCAACCGGGAACCGGTGCTGGTTCCGGTTCTTAAGACTTTAAAAACCGGTAGCATATCAAACCGGAAAAAACCGCCGGTTTTCATTGAACCGTGGTTGAACCGGACCGGTTTAACCGGCTAAAAAACCGGTTTTTTTGAAAAAATTTGATTTTCTTTTATTTTTTAAGCCTTTAAAAAACTCAAGGGGCGGCCCATTTGATAGCAATAATACTAGAACAACACTCATTTGATTTTATAAAGACCGAGTTTGCTATCTAGATTGTACTTACCGACGATGTGGGAAATAATATCTTTATTTTATGGATAAACTATATAATTCTTTATTTTTATAAACAAATTGTCAGCTCCATTTTTATGTATCAACCAATGTGGGATTAGTTTACATTGCTTTACATAAAAATTTGTCAAACTCCAATATAAAACCATGATTATATATATATATATATATATATATATATATATATATATATATATATATATATATATATATATATATATATATATATATATATATATATATTCCGGTTCATCCGGTTTTTTGGGCTGGTCCAACCGGTCAGACCAGTTGAACCATCGAACCGATAAGACAACCGGTTCAATGTCCGGTCCGGTTTTCAAAACTTCAAACTATTTCTAAAATCCAAAAATAACTGAGTGGGTAAGCCCTTTGTAAAAATGTCTACATGCGGATAAGCGGAAGGAACATGTAAAACACGTACATGACCAATCACAACACGCTCCCTAAAAAACTGTAAATCAATTTCCACATGTTTGGTTCTTTGCTGCTGTACTGGGTTAGAGGCTAAATACATGGAACTAACATTGTTACAAAAGACAACATTGGCACGCGAGAGAGGGCAATAAAGCTCGAGGAGATGATTTCTAAGCCATGCAATTTTTGCAACCACATTGGCTACCCCTTGGTACTCTGCTTCGACACTAGAGCAAGACACGACATGTTGTCATTTGGATCGAGGACCATCAGATGAGATTATTACCACGAAAGACACAAAACCCGGAAGTGGACCAACGAGTAGTTGGACAACCGGCCCAATCGACATCAGAGTATGAAACCAAACGATCAACAACTGAACGGTATATATGAAGACCATGATTTAAGGTACCCTTGAGATACTGTAATATACACTTAAGAGCCTGAAAATGCGGAACACACGGATCATGTATGAAGAGACTGATCTGCTGCACAACATAAGAAATATCAGGGCAGGTGAAGGTAAGATATTGCAAGGCACTTGTAAGACTACGATATAAGGTAAGGTCTAAAACAGGGTCACCATCGGAGGTGAGTTTGGATTTGGTGTCAGCTAGGGTGCTACAAGGATTACATGTGACCATATCAACATGAGTGAAGGCAGACTGCGAAAGAAAGAGGGTAGGACTCCAAGTAGCAGCAATGCTAAGAAAGAATGAGAGAGAGCCATGGTCACTCATAGGAAATTCAGAGGAAAAAAGGTTGATGACCTTGGATACAGGTAGATGATGTCCTTTCCACGATGGAAAGTAAAGAGAGAGTTATTAGATTTACAACCGTGAAACCCAAGGGATGAGAGAAATATAGAAAAACGTTGGTACCAGGAACGGGGAGCCTGCTTGTGTCCATAGAGGGCTTTGCGAAGACGGCAAACAATGATCAAGGAACTCAGAGCTGACATAGCCATGAGGTTGACACATATAGACAGTTTTAGCAAGATCACCATGAAGGAAAGCATTTTTGACATCAAGTTGGTGAATAGGCCGTTCTTTAGAAACAGAGATGCTAAGAATAGTACGAATGGTTGCAGGCTTGACGACAAGACTGAACGTGTCATCAAAATCAAGACCAGGTTGTTGAGAGAAACCTTGAGCAACAAGACTACCTTTATAGCGCTCCAAGCGGCCATTGCTGTCAATCTTATGACGATACAACCAACGACATCCTACAACATTGGCATCCACGGGTTCGGGAACAAGGTCCCATGTGGGGTTAGCATGAAAAGCAGACATTTCTGAATCTGTAGCAACACGCCAATTTGGATCACACATAGCCTGTAGTGGGGAATATGGGAGATATCAAAGGAGATAGAGAGATTAAAGATGTGTCTAGGTTTTAAGTTGCTAGTACGAGATCTGGTAACCATTGGATGAGCAGAGGGGGGAGACAGAGAAGGAGAAGAGCGTGATGAACTCGATGGAGATGAGTCACTGTTTGACATAGAGGTAGGGGAGTTCCAAAGCACCGTAGTGTCAGCAAGAGTAGAATCGGTGGTGGTTGGAGGTGACAAAGAGTATGTTAACAGTGAAGGGTCATCATCTTGGATGAAAGAGTTATAGTCGTCAGATGAGGGAGAAGCATGAAAGTCAGGAAAAGGAAAATTAAGACAAAGATAGCCCCAATGATCAGTGGATGGGCCAAGATAAATACACGCCGACGAGCGAGGAGCTAATTTGTGAGGGGTGGTTGAGGAGAGATTCGGGTAACAAAGACAGCCAAAGACCCGAAGGTGATCATAAGAGGGTGAAAAACCAAAAAGAATTTAAAACAGGGTTTTAATGTGTAGGGTTGTGGTAGAAAGAAGATTGAATCCGTGAGCAGCGGAAAGAAGAGACTCAACCCAAAAGTAGGGAGAAAGGGAGGGTTGGACGAGAGAGGCGCGAATGATGTTGTTTATGGTGCGGATGGTACGTTCAGCTTTACCATTCTGCTGGGAGGTATAGGGACATGAGAAGCGAATTTTAATTCCATGATCATTAAAGAAATCCAAGAACGGTTTGTTGTTGAATTCACGACCATTATCGAATTGAAAAAGCTAAATATCTGTTTTGAATTGATTTACCACATAAGCATGAAAAGATTTGAAAATAGAAAACACATTGGATTTGGTAAGTAAAGGAAAAATCCATAAAAATGAGAAAAATCATCTAAGAAAAGAACATAGTATTTAAAACCACTAAGACTTGGAACAAGAGAGGTCCATAAATCAGAATGAATTAATTGAAACACACGAATTGTTTTTGTATGAGATAAATTAAATGGTAAACGACAATGTTTTCCTAGTTGACAAGTATGACATAAGGATGTCTTTTTACTAGAAAAGGAAATAAAATTATGCAACTTAAGAAACTGAAAAATAGTGGAGCTCGGATGACCAAGTCTTCTATGTCATGTGCCATGAGAAATAGCAACAAAAACAGATAAAGATCAGACTAGCGGTGCAAAACTTATAAAGGAATTTTGCTAAAAAAATTATTTTGCTACTTAATTAAAATTAAAAAGGTATTTTGTTATATGACATTTCCTAGTCATTTGAGTGATTAGCTGTTTTTTTTTTTAACCCACACATGGAATGCTTGCCAAACCTGATTTTAAAGGGGGGCAAAGCGGGCAGCTGTACCCGATTTTTTAAGGGGCCCATTATATATATATATATATATATATATATATATATATATATATGTATATATAATTTCTTTAGTGGCCTAATTTTTTTAGTTGTTACGATATCATTACTCATTAAAATATTATGGTTTTGCTATGTTTATTGCTATAAAGTTTATAACAAACTTTAGTTTATATAATTTAATTTGTTACTCATTAATTAGGGTGTAAGGGCTTTTTTTCCGGCTCGACCTGAGCATTCGAATCCTTAGAACCAACTTGAATGGAAAACCGAAACTGTAACTACGTCAACATTGTACTATCAATGTTGGGTGTAACGTTGGAGTGGTTTAAATGATTTCTCATAATCAGTTCTTAATTTCAATCACAATTAATATTCTTTTCAAAAAAAAAAAAAAAATCCAAGCACAATCTAGGCAACTTTGGTATGCTTATAATTTTTTTTGTTATTAATGCAATCAACTATTTTACTTAAGCTTCCATGTATCCTATTTTTTGACTAATATTTGTCCACTACAGGACAGAAGTGCGAGCTCTTGGATGGTACAATCTGACCAGGGTAGTTCTCAATGTACCAGTTAAAAGTGACAAATCTTACAACAAAAAATGTCCAGAGCTCCTTATCAAAATTGTCATGAAAAGGTTCACTGCTTATCATGATACATTTATTTCATTTCACTACCACATTTTCTATCCATAGTTGGTGTATATAGTTAAGTTTCTTATAAAACAAGCTTTTGATATAAAATATTTGTCACCTTTTCAGGTTGAAAACTTCTTTTCGTAGTTCATGTCGGCCTGTATTGCATGCAGCTGCCCGAATCGTGCAAGAAATGGGAAAAAGTCGAGCAGCTGCTTTTGCTTTAGGCTTACTAAATATTGAAGAAGATTTAGTCAATACATTTGCCAAAAGCAATGATTGGGATCATGGGTCCTCTGAATCTGAAGGTGAATGTCATGTTCCTCGATGGGTATCTTTCTATTATCGTATTGAGTCTTATAACTTTGACAAATATGTAACTGTATATGGTCTTCCACACAACAATAATAAGGGAAAATTGCAAAGCACAGCAACATACTATACTATCATTACCAAATACCAATATTGGCAGTGGATTTCATTTCTTACTCACAGTGGCGATGTAATCACATGCATTTCTCTACAGATAATAGCAGTATATAGTGTGAAACTTGTAAATTGATTACAAGTTTCATCTTACATATTGCTATTATAGGTAAATAAATGTAACTTTATTTCCATATGTGGAGGGTAAAGGAAGGAAGTTTTTGTAATACTGATAACAAAACCTTCGAGAAAATTTTTGATATTAATTTTCTCACTTAGATGAGACAAAAATTTGCTATTCCGTTTGTTCTAAACCTTATCTATTCATTTAATTTATCATATGTGATTCTTTTTCACACCTTAATTTGAGCTCTCTGATTCTTTTCTTCTATGTCGAATGGAAGATGATGATGACACAATTGGGAGTTTATTAGCTTCATTAATGGAGGTTGTCCGAACCACTGCTGCATGTGAATGTGTTTATGTACGTGCTATGGTGATTAAGGCACTGATATGGATGCAAAGCCCTGAAGAATCTTCCAGTGAACTTAAGTTATTGATTGCATCAGAGATTTCTGATCCTTCTTGGTCAGCCACTTTGCTAAACGATATTTTGCTCACTTTACATGCTCGTTTTAAGGTACATATTTGATTACAAGCTGTAACTATTTCTTTCCAATTGTTATATAATCTTTGTTTTCCCTATAACATCCTTACATTCTTATTTTTTTTCCCCCTATATAGGCTACTCCTGATATGGCAGTTATCCTTCTTGAACTAGCAAGAGTATTTGCTACTAAAGTGCCTGGAAAAATTGATGCTGATGTGCTGCAACTTTTATGGAAGGTGTTTTTTTTCTCTCTTTTTATGATAAGACTTATTTTTTGTAGTTATTTGAAATGAAATTCCCTTAATCATCATCATATTATTAGCGATATATACATCTGATAGTGATTTCCCTACAGACATGTCTTGTTGGAGCTGGTCCAAAGGGAAAGCATACAGCTCTTGAAGCTGTGACAGTAGTTCTTGATCTTCCACCACCACAACCAGGATCCATGTCTGGGATTACATCAATCGATAGAGTTTCTGCATCTGATCCAAAGTCGGCTTTGGCTTTACAGAGATTAGTCCAAGCAGCAGTAAGAATCTAATATTGTTAATTAGTAAGAAAGTTAAGGAGTATTTTGTGATTCATATTCTCGTTGAAAACACTTGTAGGTGTGGTTTGTTGGAGAAAATGCAAATTATGCTGCTTCTGAATATGCTTGGGAATCAGAAACTCCTCCTGGAACTGCATTGATGATGTTGGATGCAGATAAAATGGTTGCAGCAGCTAGTTCTCGTAATCCAACTTTAGCTAGTGCATTGACTCGACTTCAAAGAGTTGCTTTCAGTGGCAGCTGGGAGGTACATGCATGGTTGAGAATTCAGAATTTCAAATTTCTATACAGTTTTAGTTTGTTATTAATAAGCAAAGCGAATAAAAGATAAAGAAATGTTATTACCAAAAGAATAATTTTGTGATTTGACAAACTTATGCGTTTGAAATGATTGATCATGGTTGTCGATATATTTGAGTATTGTCTTTATATGCATGATTAATATTTTTATTTCTTAGGTACGTATCATTGCTGCTCAAGCTCTTGCCACCCTGGCAATCCGATCAGGTGAGCCATATAGGCTACAGATATACGAGTTTCTACATGGCTTAGCACAAGGAGGTGTCCAGTCTAAGTTTTCAGATATGCATATCAGTAATGGTGAAGATCAAGGAGCTAGTGGAACTGGTCTTGGCTCTTTGCTAAGTCCGATTTTGAAAATCCTCGATGAAATGTATAGTGCACAAGATGAACTCATAAAGTAGGTCACCAAATAATTAATCATTTTTCTAATTTTCTTCAAATTTCTTAAAGATAATATAATAACAAAGTCTGTTCTCCACCTTGTGTATTTGAGTGTCCAGAGATATGCGTAATCATGACAATGCCAAAAAGGAATGGACTGATGAAGAACTTACGAAGCTGTATGAAACTCATGAAAGGCTCCTCAATCTTGTTTCATTATTTTGTTATGTTCCACGAGCAAAATACCTACCTCTGGGGCCTATTAGGTAAGAATATTTTTTCATGCATCCTTGATGAGAGCTTAGTCATCCATAGAGTTTTTTTTTTTCTTCTTTTATTAAATACTTTTGCCTATTTTCCGTAAGTTTTTTATTAATAAACTTTTCAATTGTATAGTGCATTACTCCCTCTATAAGTAACAAGTATAATAGAGTGACTCTTATGTTTGTGCCCTTTATGAATTCAGATATCTTATGAGTTATGACCTAATTTTTTTTACCACTATACAACAGTGCCAAACTTATTGACCACTATCGTGATGAGCATGACATTAGTGCATTCAGTGTCATGAGTGATCAAGTTCATGTAGCCACAGGAATTTCTGAACTTATATATGAAGCAACTAAACCATCACCATCTTTGGAGGCTGAAACTTTTGATGATGATCTTGTAAATGCTTGGGCAACTGGACTTGCTGATGATGATGGCTTGTGGGGAAACAATGCTCTTGCTATGAATAGGGTAGTATACTACAATTTTCATCCTTGTGGTTTATTGATTTTTACAGATATGGTCCCTGAAACATATTTTAAACCTTTCATGTCCAAAAAAATAATAATTTGTCATGCTTTCTACCCGATCCAAAAACGTCTATATATGTTTGCTTTCTATTTCTGATCAATATCATGATCTTTTGTTTGATAGGTCAATGAGTTTCTTTCTGGCTCTGGTACTGATGCTCCTGACTTTGAGGATGAGAATAGTTTTGCCAGATCTTCAAATGATGATATGTGGGCAAAAACTCTTTTAGAACCATCAGAACTTGATGTAAGAATCATGTCATCATATATGTTGCCAAGTTTATCCACCATTTCTTGTCTTAACACAATCATAACATATTTTCACTTTCTGCAGTATGATGAGTCATCTACCTCTTCTTCCCCAGACTCAGTAGGATCAGCTGAGACATCCATTTCGTCTCAATTTGGTGGAATGGATTATCCATCATTATTTAGCTCAAAGTCACAACCCAAGGTTTGTAACCAATGGAAATATGGCAATGTATTTAATTACCTTTTTGCACCGAAAAGGTCAATATACCTTATTTTTTATCCATGAAAACTGATAATTCAATTGAGCAACTTTAGATGATGGGTCAAAAATGCTACATCTTCTTTTTTAAATAAATAATATTACTTTTATACTATTATGGTTACAAGAAAAAAACATGTGTTTGTACATTTATTCATGATAAAGACTAGTTTGGTTTGTCTTTTAAGTTTAATTAAGTTCATGAAGTTTAATGAAAAAGAAATAGCACATAAAATGAAACCAACTATAGAGTACACTGACATTATACACCAAAGAATCATAAACATTTAACAAAGTATAAAAGATATCTAAAGCAATAAGGTTATTAAAGCTAAACAAATGCTAGGTAGCATTGCTTTTCATATGAGAGATACAGGGATTGAATCCTTACTTTTCAATAAGTTTTCATTCATTTGTTGGCTATGATTGGATGTTGATTTGGCCTTTATATCTTGACATCTGCATTTGCTGGATGCCATGTAAGCAAAAAGGTCAAGTGGTAACCAGTTACTGGTTTATTCATGTTAAAAATTGCTATAATCGGTAAAACTGAAGCACGTTGATATATATATTTTTCCACAATTTGCCTATTTTTAAATAGGAAGTACACTGCTATTTTCCTACCACTGATTCCTCGTCATATGGTTCTCTTGTGAGTGGTGAGGCCCTTAATTAATCTTTATAAGGAAGAATTTCACTTTATCATCTGTCTACAATTGCAAACTAATTCACTTTTTCTTTTTCTTTTTTTCATTTCAGATTATAGAAGAGCCAACTCCATACTCATCCCCTTTCTACAAAAGTCACACTTCATTTGAGAATCCAGTAGCTGGTACTGAAAGTGAGTATAATTACCAAGATGATGACCAATCCTCATCTGGGAATATAGACTTTGGAACAGCACTTTACGACTTTACCCCTGGTGGAGATGATGAGGTAGGATGAGTACTTTCACTAGAGTTCTTTTTTATCCTAAAATGTGGACATCTGCATGACATTAATTGTCTGTGATACCAGTTGAGCCTGGTTGCTGGAGAAGAGCTTGAAATCGAATACGAAGTTGATGGATGGTTCTATGTAAGAATGTTACAATTTTATATTACTTAATTAATTTCTATCTAATCAGCCTACTTTTTATCTAATAATCTTATTTTTCAACTATACTACAGGTGAAGAAATTAAGCCCTGGCTTGGATGGGAAAGCAGCTGGACTTGTCCCTGTTCTCTATGTCAGCAAATCTTGAAGCTCATGATTTATTATTCAGTTCTCCATATAACAACAATAAAGTGAATCCATCTTCGGGTTAAGTTAATGGATTTTTTTTGTCACAAAGTTGCCAACATGGCAACTTCTGACCTCCTTCCCTTTATCTGGAGACCTATCATGTCTTGGCACCCATTATTCCGGAGCTATCACACATTTTTTTTTTTTTTTCTGAGTTTCTAGCTACAACAAATCTTTCTTATAAGGGAGGCCCCTTAAGCCATTGGCATGAAGAATTCCCAAAGGAATGTCCAAATATACCGTTGGTGTTGGTGCTCAGTGATTTACCCCATAACAGGCCTAAGACGGATTTGGCGTGAACCGCTATTAGGTTATTTCTTATTTACCATTATCAATGAGAGATTAACAATGATTTAATATCCGTTATTTTTTTGTTACGGTATATAAATAGACCTCATGTCTACATAATCTTGAAAAATCAATTGTTAGTGAATTTGAAGATGAATAAAGAGAATAATGTTGTTAAATATGCTTTAGAACGACCTATGTTTATGTTGGATACTTCATGAACCAATTTCTTTTAGGGATATGACAGCTTCCTCAGAGATTTTATGATATGTGAATATTAATTTGGTTAAACAAATTTCTGGTTGTGCATATCTTGAAAATCACATCTTGTTGGGTTTATATTAAAAATAGTATAATTTTTAATTTTAGTGATAAAATTGATATAATTAACAACAGAAGCATTTTATAATTTAAATAAACTAAAACCATTTTAACCCACAATAGATCATTTTGCAAAGCTTAGAAAGATTAAAACATAACCAAAGGAAAGATGAAGCTTATAACCTTTGAAAACCTTCGTTTCTTTTGGCAATTACGAAGTTAATAAAGATGACATAAAAACTAAAAGAAGAAATCATTTATAATGTATCCATCAAAGCAAGAATAAAACCATTTAAAGATGTTAGTCTTTACTTGTATATATGTTGTTCTTAAGATTTAAAGCATATACCAAAATATGCTTAAAGAGAAGCAACATATGAGCCTTTAATTCTAACATTTTTTGCAAGAACAAAAAGAGGGAGAGAGGGGGAGAAGATCCACGAAAATGACAGCCAAATTTGTTGAATAACACCTCCGAAAACTTATCTCATGCCTTTCTTTTATGCCCCTTGATGTACTAAAGCTAGACATAAAATAAGGAGAGCATGAGGCTTTCTTACAAGCGTGGTGTAAGGCAATAAACAAATCAAAATCAAGTGTCATGCATCATGTAAGAACCCATGGTTCTTCATGGCTAAGGGAGAAGATTGAAGTGTTCGTTACTTTTCCCATAACTAACTAGTTAGATGAAAACTTAATGGTCACTCCAAGTGATCAAAATATTGTACACAACAATAATAATCATACCTTATGATTTTGGCTAGTTTTATTCTATTTTATTATTACTTTCTATAAACAATAATTCTTAATATGTTCAAAAATATTATTTTCATAAAATAATATTTTCCAATTAAATACAAGTGTTAATAATATTTATTAATAATCAATTAAAAGTAACTTGTTATAAGGTGTGATCCTATAGGATCATATGTCATTAGCAATATCATTCTATATTGACTATTGGGCATACAAGATCTTTGAATCTCTCACTCACACAAAACTCATCATAGATTGATATAGAAAGTGGTGAACATATAACAACATTTCACTGCCCCCAATAACACACGGCGAATAATGTCATTGATCAACATCCAATTCCCAAAAGCTCAAAGTTTCAACTGATGCATAAGATAAGTATATCAGTTATTCATTTGATACAGACATCCTGTTGAACATGAGACTTGGATCGCAATCAATCTCATTTGGAGTTCAACCTTAGGTAACGTGCATTAGATGTCTAATAAATCTTATCTTGACTACATAAGCTTGTTGCATAGTTCATACCATACCTGAAAACGAATTTTATAACTACCCCTTTAAGGATCAGCATTTGACCATATCTAAGCACAACACTCCCTATACTTAAGTCTCACTATGTATCTCAGGTGTTAAGGATACAAAGATAGTACCTCTTAATCAAGTATCACTCACAACAGCGATCTATGAGGTGACTTTGATACGGGTCTGTTCAATACCAGTTTTTTAACAAATACCTATGAAATTTGGTTACAACCACTTGACTACTTTCATCCGGTGAGAGTCAACCAATCCTATTCATATTAGTCTTACTTCATAATTGTTCCCATAATTATAACTAACTATAAACTTTTAGAATAATGAGATTATTTCTGGATTTAACATGTTAATATAGAACACAATAGGTATTGATGTGATGGTCATATCCTAATATATCAAAATAATATAATAATTGTTGTATTAATGTTCCAATATCCAAATACTACATTGTGACATCCCTATTTTTACGACCATATAAGACCAGTTTTTTTTTTTGGTTTATGCTTGTTTAAAAATCAGAGTAACATTTTAAAGAAAAGTGTTGCAGAATTTGTTCCCAAAAAAAATATGATAAAGATTTATCAAAGCATTTCCGAAGAAATGTATTTCATTAAAAACCTCGGGATATCATGTTTGATACAGATCAAAAGCATAAACAATACAATATAAGTCTTACTACATTATTTCATATTTACAGGCCTATAATCCGTAATCCCTCATCCCAACATCATATATATGCTCGTGTGCCATTACCTGTAATACAAGAAACTGAGTGTGTCAGACTTAGGATCCTGGTGAGCACCTAAGGTTTTCAAACCACAATAAATAAATTTATTAACTTTATCAAACCAAGCAAACCCGATTACCTGTTCCCATTATCCTCACTTTACATCCCTAAAACATCTAATACAAGGGACCTAGTCTAAGGACTTTCATCGGGTGACAACACTGCTTCGGGGGTTCCTCAGCAATTTATGTCAAATAAGGCAATCATGTGGGGGATGGAGTACTGCCGGTGAACACTAAGTTCAAATAAACACCTACAGGTTGCGAGTCTGCTAGCGTTCCACTAGACTGTCTAGAATAGTCCGTGGTTGTCATCTATACTCCGCAAGATGACTGGATCATCTTAAAACATCAAGGCCTCTCATCATTTTATCACACATCGTCTATTACATCTACCCATGTTTTACCCAACACATTTTGTAGATATAAAATACATATACAGTTTAAATCATTTAAAACATGTATAAAAATATTCACCCAACATAGATATCAAGTAAACAGATAATATACACACATAGCACGTAATTAATATAAAATACTTCATATTTATGTATAAGATGAAAGTAACTATGCACTCATTTGTTAAAGTGACAAATCGAAATTCGAGCAGCTCTTCGCTTCTTAACAATATGATTTCCTTCAACGAAACCTAGTATTATTACCACTAGATTTTAGTCTAATATTTATTTTGACTAATTATTAGTCTAGATTCGTCATTAACCCAGAGTCTACTTCATGATCTATCAAGTAAGGAACAAACAGGTAGGATCATGTCGGAGGTAGGGTCCGTTTGGTATACGAAGTACACTGTTTGGAAATCCCACTTTAAACACCTCACTAAATACAGCCTAGACATTATTCCCGTAAGTAGATCAATCAGTATAACGACTTTGAATCACTGATAAATCTTATTTATAGGTTCATAATAACGATATTATATTTATATATAAGCTATATTTAAGGTATGGTTAGCATATCTCACTTACAAGAGGTTTTTATTAAAAACCGTGCTCTAATGGAGCAGCGTTTTAGAGTTGAAAAGCTCTTCTTCTCGGAGTCGTTGAGCGCTTCGAGGCTTTCTTCTAGCGCTAAGGGAGTTCCCTAGGGCTGAGGGGGGGGGAGGCTTAAAGAGAGAGTAGAGAGAAGAAAGAACGGGAAAGGTGTGAAGAAATGAGGGTGTAAAGGGTTGTATTTATAGGGTGAAATATGGCTCATCTTGGTGCCACATGTCACCATTTAGTGGCAAGGCTTGGGGAGAAAGTAATGGCAAAGATTGTGCCATGTCACCCATTTTTGCACAACAAACTTCCGACTTCTAAAATCCGTAACTTTCGCATACGATCTCTGTTTTTGACGTTCTTTATATCCACACGTAGGTAAAAATAAAATCTACAACTTTCATTTTGACTCCATCATCTAATTCTCGACCGATAATAAAATTAACAGTAGGAGGAGATTATACTATTAAATGTCCGCGCAAAATTCGTAACTTCTTCATACGGAATCCGTTTTCATCTGTCTTTTCATCGTTGAGTTCCTATTAATGAGATCTTCAACTCTCATTTAGGTCGCGTTAGCCAAAAACCGCTCGATCTAAAATTCGAGTTTCGGGATGTGCACTGCTAAGCCAAATCTTAGAAAAATCATAACTTCCTCGACCACTACAACTTTATGTATAGATATAAGGTTTATCTCACACTTTAATTTTGAAGCTTATTTTTATCATTTATTTATTATCCTTTTATAATTAAGTATAAATCACATAAATTCACACAATTCACATAATACTCAAATAATTCATCTTTATTATTTCAAAATGAGTTACATTGGTTGACCTAGACTATTACATCATCTACTAATGCTTAGCCCAGAAACATGGGCATTACATAAAAATCAAATTTCTAGAATAATGAAGTCATATAGCCGAAGTGTGACCATTCATACTTGGATTAAAAGAGGGACTTTATTAACGGGTGTGACTAAATTCTAATTAGTGTGAATTATGTAAAAACTATCATCTCCATATATGACTTTACTCTAAGTATAGTTAAATATCTTAGAGAATATGATTAGTGTTCTGATGTGACATATAGTTTTTTAGCTTGATTAAGTATACTCTTTAAGTCACAAAAGATTTATAGGTTATCCCTGAATAGAAGGATTCAACTTAGTTTTTTAATGATCCAGTTCACCCAATCATATTTGATTTCAACTTCTTAAGTAGCATTGTATTCTTATTTAATATATTGTGTAATTTTGTTTTTATTGGACCTCATTCCAGCAAAACTTATACTTCATTCCATAATGAAGTCATAATCATCTTATATACATTCTCTTAGTTCTTCTTAAGTACTCTTAGAATGTTCTCAAAGTCAACAACGACTTACCTATGTAACCAATTGGTATCTTATGATATGTTGAGAGCATAATCATATACCTAGTCTTGTGTATGATATGACATAAATGATGGATTCATTTTCCAACAAAACTTAATATTGTTGGGTTCGAATATTAGTTGTGAGGTGTCGAATTCTATTGTAGCTTGTTAAGATTCGAATTCTGTATATTAGATTCGAATATATGTATTTCGTAAGGGTAGCTTAGTTTTCGAAGCTTTCATGTTTACGCCTTTATGTAATTTTTGTCCACTTCAACTATTCCTATAAATAGGGATAAATACTAGGGGTAAGAGTAAGAAGTGTAACTAGCGTAGAATATTTTGTGCACTTTACTCTCTCACTCATGTACTCTTTCAAAAGTGATAATAGAGCCAAACAGATTTTATTTACTTTCTGTTGTAGCTTGGTATCTTATGATATGTATCAGAGCAAAATTATGTCTAGTGATTTCTGGTTTTTCTCTCGTTATCGAAAGTTTTTGAATCGCTATTTCTGGTGCAAAATTTTTCCGCATTTTTGATCTAAAACCTGATCTAATTAATAAATTTGATTTGTTTTTGTGTTCTTTCTATTTAATCGAGTATTCTCTGATCTCTTTCATAAAGATTTATCCATCAGATTCCAATTTTTGAAGCTTTTCATTATTCTAGTCTGTACAACAATGGCGAACTTCAAAATGAACACGATGTCTGGGTTTTCTCATATTCTTGAATCGTTGACAAAAATTTTGATGCTAATCCCCGAATACTATGAACAATGGGCTGATAGGATGGAAGATTATCTGAATGTGATAGATGAGGATCTATGGCGATGCATGAAGAGTGGAAACTTTCTTCCATCAATGCTTGCAGAATTTGCATGTGTTGGTTCATCTGTTGATGTTGCTACTCAACCTGAAAAACATAAATCAAATGACAAACAATGTTTATGTGAACTACGTGGTGCTCTTCCACCAATAATTTACAACTCTATTCGTGGATGCAAAACGGATAAAAAAAATTTGGGATACTTTGAAACACAAGTATCAAAGGAGTGAGAAGACAAAGAAAATCTCGGTTAAGCAGTGTCTGCTTGAGTTAGGAGAATTCAAACAAAAGGAAGGTGAATATATTGAACTCTACTATGATCGTCTTAATGAATTAATCTTCAAATGCAGTTGATATGGAGTCAATCATTTAACTCTCGAATTCAACTTGACCTTTCTGACGGGACTTCAAAAAGAGTGGCGAAACATCAGTCTTATGATCAAGACTCAACAAAGCTTTGACAACTACTCTCTGGGTGATCTCTACAATGTTCTAAATGCTCATGAAAGTGAGATAAATGAAATTGCTAAATAAGCGAAAGTGAGTTTGGGAGATCCTTTGGCACTAGTTTCGAAGGTATCAGGGAAAGAAACTGAGGTTGCTTCTGCTGAGAATGAAGGTTCTGATAATGAAGAATTGATCATGAACTCGGATGACAAAGTTGTGGTGTTTTATTCAAATAATAAAGTGAAGAATTTTTACAAAAATCCATTCAATCCGATGTTTAAAGGAAGTAATTCGAAAGGAAACTCATCTGGGAAGAATGTGAGAGAGGAAACGAATGTGGAGAAGAAAGAAATCAAGTTTGAGGTTGAGAAGCCAGAAAAGAAATTGAAGGGTGATTCTTGTTTCGATTGTCATTACTGTAATGGTGCGAAGCATATGGCAATCGAATGTATGTTGAGAAAGAAAAAAAAGAAGAAAGAAAGAGTGAAAGACGAATCCTATTTTGTGGAAAGGCTAGAAGAGGTGAGAGTTAGGAAGAAGGGGATATCTTTAGTTGCAAGAGGAAGTGGCGAATGGGATGATACTTATTAGATCTAGTCATCTAGATCAGATGACGAGGAAATGCGAAACCCCATACATGGAGCCATGTATGCTATGTATGAAGAGGGAAGTGAGGATGAGGAGAAGGTGACAACAAATGCTTCATTTCCACTAGTGCTGATAGGTCTCCAATGAATTCAAAGGTACATTCTCTTCTTGAATCCTTTGAAATTCCTTTCAGTTCATATAATGCTATTCTATCTGAATTTGATGATACTCTATCTTAAGTTAATGACATGCTTATTTCTATTAGTAGTGACACTGAGAAATCAAAAACTTTACTGCTAGAATCACAGAAAAGGTTGGAGATGAAGCGAAGTAGAATTGATCATTTACAATTGTAATCAAAGAATGTTTCTTGTGATAGGGATAGTTTGAGAATAGACAATTGTATTTTGCTAAAACAAAGAAACATATATTGTAATTCGGCTAAAAGATTATATGCTAAGTTGACTGATTTACATCATTCATCAGAGATAAGTAAAGAACAACATAGGAAACTTTTTCCATTTTTAACATTCGAAAAGGAAAATATAGATTCGACTTCCTATGACTGTGACAAAAAAGATTTTTGAGTTTGAAAAGTTTCCAAATAACTCATATGCATATGGTATTGTTAATATTGATGAATGTTTAGATTCAAATGATCTGGTTAACATTGTGAATGAGACCTTGATCAAAAACGAACAAATGGAAATTTTGTAAAAGACTGAGAATTCAACATCTGAGTCTCAGAACAATTTTGCTGATATCGAAGATGATCTGACAATATCAGTGAAATTGAGGCTGAGGAAGTTGTTGATTGTTCTCAGTTATCTGTCATTAATGTCACTTCGATAAATAAGGGTAAAGCAATTTGTGATGATTCTTTGGTTAAAGTTGATCCTGACCAACCCTCAACATCGAAAGTTCATGACTATGATTGTGTGCTTGTTGAAGATAGTCAAACTGATAGTGATAATGATGACGAATACGTTTTTAGTGAAACAACTGTTCCAAGAGTTGTTGTTGATCAAGTGTATGAGGAAACAAAGAAATTCGAAAAGGTGATGAAGGAAAAAGGTTCTCATTATCTCAAATCGAACTCTGTTGTTTTTCCAAATTTCAAATGCACGGATGATGTGGTGTTTCCGAATCAAGTGTTTGTTACATCAGGAAACAGAGATGAAGTGAAACCTGAGATCAACAAAATTGTTGATGAAGACAACAAAGAAGTAACGAAAGAAGGGTTTTTCTCAAAATAAAGCACAATAAAAAATAATCTTAACAAAAACTCGTCCACTTTTTAAAGGCAAAAACCAAAAAGAGTCGGGGAAGTAAAGAAAGAAAAAGTCAATGATAACAAACAAACAAATGAACATGTTTCTCAAAATCAAAAGACTAAAGCTCAAACTTTCAATGGTGAAATTCAAAAAGTTTCCAAAAAAGAAGGCATTTCGATGTCAAAAGCTCGAAATAAGGTTTATTGGAAAAATGTCAAGTCTTTGAAGAAACAAAAAGATATTTCTCAAAAATCTTCTGTTTAGAAAGTGACTAAACAATTTCAGATCTTTTCTCAAAATAAGTCTTTTTTTAAGAACAAACCCGCTCTAAAAATATCAAAAAGTAATTAAAATGTTTCAAGTCCAAGTCAAAAACCGAATGTTCAAAAACCAAGAAATGAGAATTTTGTTAAAAACCAACAACTAATGAATTTTGCTCCTAATCATCAAAACAAAAGGTTTTCACAAAATAATTTTCATAGAAATGGTTTTCAATCAAATGAACAAATGAATATTCATCAGTTTCAAAGTCAAAGACGGTTTTCAAATGAAGAACAAGTTTTTAATTGATCAAGTGTTGGTTATAATAAACTTTTTCAAAACCACTACCAACCGCATGCAAAACCGACGTTTCCAAAATGAAATTTCAAAAAGATGGAAGTCAATGGGAAGAGAAATGAACCATACAAACCCAAACAACCTCATTTTCCCAATCCTATTTCGAAGTAGCAAGTTAAAGCTTCGTTTGTCTAAGGGAAATCTGATGTAAAGAATATTAATCACTGGTTCGAAGGCAAAGGAAAGTCTTATCAATATGGAAAGTTTTCTCAAGAAGAAATCAATCATGATTATGAAAGCTACTTGAATGATTCATCAACCAATTCTTCATCGAAATAATCAAATCCCTTTGTTCGAAAGTGGAAAGTTGTTCCCAAAAAAAAAGGTTGAGGAAAAACGAACTGTTGAAGGAAAAGGAAAAGTTAGTATCGACTCTAAACCATTGAATGATTTCATTTCGATACCTAAGTCTATGGAAGTTGACTTAATCGATAGTTTGAAATCTAAAGTTCTTAATTGGGTACTAGGATCTTTATTTCATAATGCATTTCAATCTAATCACCAAGGACCCAAAAACCCTTGGGGACCTAAAATTTTCCATTGATTGCAAGTTTAATGTGATGAACAATATGATGAACATTGGTACATCGATAGTGGTTGCTCACGTCATATGACTGGTAGGAAGGAAAACTTGCAAGATTATCGAAACTTGGAAAATGCTAGTGTGGTGAAATTTGGAAACAATAAAAAATTACAAGATTAAAGGATATGGAAAAGTCACAAATAGGAAGCTTACAGTTAATCGTGTGGCATATGTTGAAGGTCTTCAGCATAACTTGATAAGTGTTTTGCAGCTTGTTGTGGGCACTGGTAATCAAGTGGTCTTCAATGAAGAAGGAAGTGTCATTTCGAATAAAGAAACCAAAGAAGTTTTGCTCAAGTCAAAGAGAAAAGGAGATATGTTTACTCTTGACATCAAGGCAATTGTTGTTGTTTCTTCTGCATGCTTGCTTTTGAAGGCTTCATCTGATCTAAGCTGGTTGTGGCATCGAATACTCTCTCACTTGAATTTCAAAAATATGAACAAATTGGCGGTAAATGATCTTGTTAAAGGCTTACTCGTTATAAAATTTGATAACGATTTGTTGTGCACAACTTGCAAACTAGGGAAGCAACATCTTCAAGGTCATCCTATTGTCATCGATTCGAAGATCATTGAACCTCTCGAACTTCTTCACATTGACCTTTGTGTACCTTCGACTTTTGAGACTCTCAACAAAATGAGGTACATATTGGTCATTATCGATGACTTTTCAAGTTTACTTGGGCTTACTTTCTTCGACAAGAGTCTGAAACTGCTCAAGTAATGATTGATTTCATTGAGTATATTGAACTAAGTCTGCAAAAGAAAGTGAAAAAGATCAAAAGTAACAATGGTACATAATTCAAGAATCAAGTTCTTGAATCATGTCTAAATGATCTTGGAATAGCTCATAACTTCTCATCTTCTTGCACACGACAACAAAATGGTGTTTTCGAAAGGCTGAATAGATCACTATGTAAAGCAGCAAGAATGATGCTCACATATGCAGATTTACCTTAATATATATGGGACAAAGTAGTTTCGACAACATCTTTCACTCAAAACTGATCTTTTATTCATCGCTGTTTTAACATCACACCTTATGAAATAATCAATAATCGAAAACCAAATGTGAAAATGTTCCATGTTTTTTGTTGCAGGTGCTTTATTATGAATCTCAAAGATAACCTTTCCAAATTTCAGTTAAAAGCTGATGAGGAGATATTCTTGGGATACTCACATAACTCTGTTGCATATCGGGTGTTGAAAAAACGAACAAGGAAGATTTAAGAAACTTTCAATCTAACTTTCGATGATCATTTTTTCACACGTGTCGAAAAGACTTTTGAGGGGGAGCAAAATGGATCTCTACCAAATAATTCTAGTATACAAACTGATGTTTTTCATGATGTGTCTGATAAAGTGTCAAATGCAGATGAAGGTTTAGAAACGGATGAAGTGTTTGAAGATGCACCTTTGGATTTCGATCCTACATATCCACCACTAGACAGATGGATACGAAATCATACAAAAGAACAAGTTTTGGGTGATCCTCAAGCTAGAGTTTTGACAAGAGCTCAACTTCGTGCAAAGAATGAGTTATTGAATGTTCGTCAAGAATATTGCATGTTTAATGTTTTCATTTCCAAATTTGAATAAAAAACTGTTAAGGATGCTTTGGAAGACCCTGACTGGATAATTTCCATGCCATCTAAACTTACCGAATTTGAAATAAATAAGGTTTGGAGACTAGTTCCAAAACCTAATGATTCATCAGTTATAGGCTTAAAATGGATTTTTAAATATAAAACTGGCAAAGAAGGAAATGTGGTTCAAAATAAAGTAATGTTGGTTGTTAAGGGATATTCACGACAAGAAGCTATTGACTATGAAGAAACCTTTGCCCTTGTCGCAAGACTCGAGGCTGTTCAAATATTTCTTGCGTATGCAACACATAAGGACTTAATGGTGTACAAGAAGTGTGATTTTCTTAATGGATGTGAAGTGTGATTTTCTTAATGGTGTACAAGAAGAGTCTGTGTACTTTGAATAATTACCAGGTTTCGTAAATGATAAATACCATGATCATTGTTATATTATCGATAAAGCTTTCTATGGCTTAAAGCAAGCACCTCGAGCATGGTATGCAACTCTTACCAATTTCATGAAACTCCCAAAATTTAAACAAGGATCTGTTGATCCCACTCTATTTCAAAAGAAAGTGGGGGATAATTTGATGCTCGTTCAAATTTACGTAGATGCTATTATTTTTGGCTCGACTGACCCTTCATTGTCTAGAGAATTTGAGAATATGATGAAAAGTCAATTCGAAATGAGAATAGTGGGTAAGATCAACAATTTTCTAGGATTGAATATTCATCATAGCAGGGAAAAAATTTTCATTAATCAAGAAAAGTATTCTCGAAACTTACTTGAGAAATTTGGCATGATGAATAGTTCGAAATTGAAAATACCGATGGTTGTTGGCACATGCTTAGGCCCTTTGTTGGACAAGATTGTTGTTGATATACATTATAGAGGAGCATGATTGGTTCTTTACTATACTTAACTACTAGTAGACCTGATATAATGTTCAGTGTTTGCAATTGTGCCAGGCATCAGTCGAATCCCGGAGAACCTCATTTACCAGTTGTGAAAATATATTTTTCTATTTGAAAAGAACTGCGTTGCTGGGTTTATTGTATTCTTCGAAGACTGGTTTCTTTGTACAATCATATTCCAATGCAGATATCGATGGTTGTGAACTCGATAGGAAAAGCACTTCTGGTGGATGTCAACTTCTGGATGTGAGGCTTGTTAGCTGGAAATCAAAGAAACAAACATGTGTTTCGATTTCCACAGCAAAAGCTAAATACGTTGCTGCTGCAGCTTGCACTTCTTAGGTCATATGGATACAAAGCCAACTTCGTGATTATGCAATCAATATGAAAAACATTCCCTTGTATCGCGATTCACAAAGTGCGATACGCATCTTCGATAATCTGGTGCAACATTCGAAGACCAAACATATCGCACTTCAATATCATTTGATCAAGAATCATGTCGAGGACGGAAATATATAGGTTCATTTTGTAAAGACGATGGATCAACTTGCTGATATCTTTACTAAACCTTTGGATGAGAAATATTTTCTACGGATTTTTTCGGGTTTAGGTATGATCGATGCCAGTGCAGTTCCTAGTTTGTCATCATAAAGTAACACAAAGATAAGTCGATTTATCGCTGAAGGAATCACATGTTACTGTTCACTGTTCAGCGTTCGACATGCTTCAATTTTGACATTCCTCTTAATAGCCCAGATCAAACTTCGTTGTTAGAGAAGACACGTTGTTTCGAAGTATCAAGTTTGACTGTCAATACTCTTCACATCGAATGATTGGTAACATTGTATTATTTTTCATATTGTTTTTCTAAATCAAAAAGACCAAAAAGATTTTCTTTCTTTTGTTCTTCTTTTTCAAAAACAATCAAAAATCCAAAAATGTTTTTTCGTTTGTTTTTCAATTTCAAAAAAAAATTCCAAAAAGATTTTCTTATTTTTGTTCTTTTAAATTCAAACTCAAAAATCCAAAAATATTCACCAGAGGGATGATCATCACCAGAAGGAGATACTTTACTTTCCTTCTTGTTTTAAAGAACCGTGTTCCTGTCTATATACTATATGGCATTTTCTATGAAATTGCCTTGTATTGTAGGTACTTTTAGTTAGGCCTTTATGCGGCCAAAACTTTTGCTACTCCGGATATGATGCTTCTAGGAACTCCTAACTAGTGCAAAGTTTCGAAGGATGCATGTCCCCCCAGTAACAAAGCAATGATTACCAGAATAAGTCAATTGTGATCACGTTCCATATCAAGCAGGTGTCTTTCATACACCCTCTGGCGTACTTGGAGTTCTATGACTTCGGCTCGTGATTCAGCTAGTGCTTGAAGCAGGGTTTTATGGTCTCTTTCAGATTTCTTACGAGCATCTTCCAAACGAATGGTGTGAAGGGTATGCATTCTTGCATTGGTGACAACATCTGTGATTTGATGTAGGGCTGTCCTGCCTTGACTCTCATTTCGGGCCACTATGATAACCAGGATTTGCAAGATTCTATCTGCTGAGCCCCTATTGCTCAGGTCATAAAAGCTTCGGTCTCCATTAAATGGCATGGGTTGATCCTGTCCTTGGCTCCATGTTTCCAAGCATTCTACCCAAGGAGGTGTAAGGTCAAACCTTGAAATATGATTATGTTTAAAACAGACTCAGCGTCAACACATGTCTCAGCATCAGCACCATTGTGTAACTGCTCAGTTTGTATTAGTTTAGTTTATTCAGTGCATTGTAACAAATCATGTATTTATTCTGTTTCCTTAGTTATCTTGATTTATTAGCTAGCGTATCCCTTAATTGTAGGGATTGTCTAGAATAACAGTATATATTATCTTGTACAGGTTTGTGAATTGTACGTTTTTCACAAGCCCTAATCATCGCTTTGTGCACACGATAATCTCTTTGTGAGATTATCTTTCTTAGTGAAAGTTTTTCTTCGTAAATTTCTCTTGTTCTTATTTATTGTCTTTGTTTGATATATCGATTGATCTAAAGGCCTTTTCAATTGGTATCAGAGCAGGTTTCTTTTATTAAACAAATGGCTTCATCTTCTTCTTCATCAAACTCATCAAATCATCCTTCTGCTAAAATCCCTCCTTTCGATGAAACAAACTTTGCTATGTGGAAAATAAAGGCTCTATATGCGTTAGAGTCTGTTGATGAAGACATGCTGGACATCGTTGAAAAAGGTCCTTATGCTCCGATGTATCAGCCTCTTAAAAATAATGTTCCTGATGGTACTATGAAGAAAACTACCAAAGAAAACTGGACGGCAGATGACAAGAGAAAACATGGTCTAGATGTTCGTGCTCATGCCGCAATCAGCTACTCTCTGCCATACAACATCTTTGGGCTGGTTCAAAATTGCATCTCAGCAAAAGAGATGATGGATACTCTGACTGTATCTTTTGAAGGAACTGAAGAAGTCAAGGCTACTCAAATAAATGATCTTAATCGAAGGTATGAACATTTTTTTGCTAAGAAAGGTGAAACCTTGACTCAAACTTTTAACAGATTCAATACTCTTGTTAATGATCTTCGGAGACTAGATCAGTTGAAGCATAGAACTATTCTAGTGCAAAAATTTTTGGATTCTCTGGGTGCAGGTTGGGAGAATCATGTTGATGTGCTGAAAAACAGTGAGAAGATCAACTCTATGGACTTACAAAGTCTCTATGGAAATCTTCGATACTATGAAGAATCCAAGCTTCAAAGAAAGGAACTGATGAAAGATTCTCAGCGTGAATCCTTTATAGCCTTGTTCTCCAACAAAAAGTTGGTGTCAGATTCAGACACTGAAAGTGATTCAGATACTGATTCATATAAAACTGACACTGATGATCTTGAAAAGGTTGTGGCAAGTGCAGCCTTGATTGTGAAGACCTTTGAAAAATCAGGTCGAAACTTCTCAAAGTTTCAAAAGAAGATGGGTGGAAAGTTCTCAAAAGGGTCAGGAGCTGATAAAAGGCATGGTGCTGATAAGAAAGAGAAGGCTCAGTGCTTTAACTGTGGGAGCACTGATCATTTTGCAAAGGATTGTAAACAAAAGAAACAAGGCTCAGATGAATACTGGAAGCAGAAGTACAACAAGCTGATTGAGAAGCTGAAAGCTGAAAACTTGGAACATAAAGTGCTTGTAGCTGAAGAAGAAAAATGGAAAACTGATGAAGAGTCATCAGATGATGAAGTCAACTGTCTAATGGTCAAAATGGAGGACCCGACTATTTCTGATAAAGACAAAAGTACTTTTGACACTGATATGTCTGATGCTGAAAATTCTAGGAAGCACAACATTAACTCTTCTTCAACGTACCAGGTTAAAAACTTTGTTTCCTATTCAATGAATGAAAAAATCAAAATGTTTGAGTATTTGGGTGTCATTAATTCTAAGAAGAATCAAACCATAAAAAATTTTCAAAATCAAATTGATCTTCTTGAAACTGATATATCCATGAAAAATAGTATTATTGAGTCCACTCAGGAAAATCTTAGAATTACTAGTTTGTCAAATTCATCTTTGTCTGCTGAAATTGATGATGTTAAAAAACTTTTGATCAAAGAACAAACTGTGCTTCACACTTGGGCAAAATCTCATAAGAATGCTAATTATATTATTTCAGCTCAAATTCCACATTCTTGTGAGAAAATTCTTGGGGGTAATTTTGCAGAAGCTGAAAAAGTTTTTAAATCACAAGAAAAGGAATCTGAGGTCTATTCCATGAATGTGATGAAAAACAATTTCAAAAATAAGTTTGTCAGTAACTCTTTTATTAATCAAAGTTTAATTGATGAATATTACATTACTAATTCTGATGGTATCACTGAGTGTAATGTTGAAATTACCGGAATTGATCCTACCTCTTATCCTGCACATCTTGTTAGACCAATCCCTCTAACTGAGAATATTATTGCTTTTCCTATCTCAAATGGAGTGTTTCATGCTGTTCATGAACAACTCAAGCACTTCCCTGATTGCAATCCATCTGTGAATGAGTCAAAATCAGATACTGATAGTTTATCACCTAACACTGATCAAACTCCTCCTGATACTGTATTCAGTCGTGACTCAATGATAAGCAAAAGGACTCAAAGCTCTCTTGGTGAATCTTACATGTCAAAATGTGTTAAATCAAAAAATTTGCTCACCAAGAAGAACTTTGGTACTAGAGTTTGTTACAGATGTGGTAATTCCTCTCACAAGATCATTGAATGTTCTTTTGATAAATCATCCTCAAGAGCTGAAAATATTAAAGTTAGAAATGAAAAATGGACTCTTAAGTCAAACTCTTTATACTGTCTTCCTAAGGAGTGTTATAATCTATTATCAAATAACTTTGTGAATGACCCATCTTTGAATGGGTCAGTGTGTTCTAACTAGTTTCTCAGTACTGCAGGGTCAGGAGCATCTTTTGTATTTAGATAGTGGTTGCTCAAGGCATATGACGAGATCAAAGTCTCTCATGGAAGATTATGTTAAGAAAACTGGTCCTGCAGTTACTTATGGAGACAATGGAAAGGGGTTCACTAAGGGATATGGAAACATCAAATGCAATAACGTGGTTTTTCAAAACGTTTCATATGTAAAGGGTCTCAAACACAACCTCATTTCTATCAGTCAGTTGTGTGATGCTGACTATGAAGTTCACTTTACAAAGAAGGAAGGAAGAGTTGTAAGCACTGAGAAGAACATCGTACTCTCAGCAAGTAGAAAAGATGATATATATGTTCTTGACATGTTCTCAAGTGACAAGGCACTGATGCAATGTTTCTTTACAAAGTCTCAGACGAATCTTAGCTGGATTTGGCACAAAAGGTTTTCTCATCTGAACTTCAAGAATCTATCCAAGATATCCAATCAAGACCTAGTTAGAGGGCTCCCAAAATTCAGCGTTGTGAAAGACAAGATGTGCTCAGCTTGTGAACAAGGAAAACAAACCAAGTCCTCTTTCAAACCCAAGTCATGTTCCAGTATATCAGTCCCTCTTTATCTACTGCACATGGACCTGTTTGGACCTATTCCTGTTCGTTCACTAGGTGGAAATAAGTATACTCTAGTGGTCGTTGATGAGTTCACTCGATTTACTTGGATAGTTTTCTTGAAGAAGAAAAGTCATGCTGCACAGGAAATTATCTCACTGATTCATAAAAATGAGACACTGACAGGTCTTAAAGTTAAGCAACTAAGAAGTGATCATGGTACTGAGTTTCGAAACTCAACTCTTGAAGAATTTTGTGACAATAAAGGAATTGGACAAAACTTCTCAGCTCCTCGTTCTCCTCATCAAAATGGTGTTGCTGAACGAAGGAATAGAACACTGATTGAGGCAGGAAGAACCTTGATGATCCATGCTGGTCTTCCTATGTCGTTTTGGGCTGAAGCTGTCAATACAGCGTGTTTTACTCAGAATCGATCTCTAATTCACAGGATTCACAAGAAGACTCCATATGAAATGCTGAAAGATCGAAAACCCGATGTATCCTTTTTTCATGTGTTCGGATGCATTTGTTATATTCTAAATCAGCGTGACCCAAGATCCAAGTTTGAACCTAAGGCTGATAAAGGTATTTTTGTTGGGTACTCATCTATTTCAAAGGCTTTTCGTGTTTTTCATATGAATAGGCAATGTGTTGAAGAATCCATTCATGTGAAGTTTGATGAGGAATCATACACTGATGAAAAAGTCACTCATTCTCCTTCTATCTTTCAAGAGCTTCTCTCTTGTCCATTCGATGAAGCACCTTCTGCAGAACATAAGACTGATTCCTCTAATCCTATCATTCCAGTTCCATGTTCCTTGAATCAAGATATTGCAGCCACATCAGTAGATAATTCATTAAGTGCTGATGAAACCCTTGAAGCTGAAGATTCTCCTGAAACTGATAATGTGTCAGTGTCTATCTCTCCGGAATCAGCATCAGTCATTGAACATCGAGATCATCCTGTTGATCGAAATATAGGGAATATTCATGATGGTGTCCGAACCAGATCTAGTGCACTTAATAACTTTTGCATGTATGTTAACTTTGTTTCAATGATCTTACCTGATAAAGTACACACAGCTCTTCAAGATGCTGATTGGATCAAAGCCATGCAAGAAGAACTGAATGAGTTTGAAAGGCACAAAGTTTGGACTCTTTTCCCAAGACCATCCGGGAAAACTATCACTGGAACTCGCTGGGTCTATCGTAACAAGGTTGATAAAGATGGAATCATCACTCGCAACATGGCAAGTCTTGTAGCTCAAGGGTTTACTCAAATTGAATCCATCGACTACGGGGAAACTTTTGCTCCAGTTGCTCGCATTGAAGCTATCAGACTGTTTCTCGCATACGCATCCTACATGAACTTCATTGTCTATCTGATGGATGTGAAAACAACATTCCTTCATGGTGTGTTAGAAGAAGAAGTATTCCTAAATCAGCCCCCAGGCTTTGTGGACAAAGATCATCCTAATTACGTGTACCGGTTAGACAAAGCTGTTTATGGACTGAAACAAGCTCCCAGGGCTTGGTATGAGACGCTGACATCGTATCTGCTTGAAAATGGATACAGATGAGGAGCAATCTACAATACTCTCTTCATCAAAAACAAAGGCTCAGACATGGTTCTTGTTCAAATTTATGTCGATGACATCATTTTTGGCTCTCCAAATGAGACACTGAGCAAGGAATTTGCAGAGATCATGTCTCAAAGGTTCGAAATGAGCATGATGGGGAAGATGACCTTTTTCTTAGGTCTTGAAGTTCAGCAACAAAAGACAGGTATTTCCATTTGTCAAAGTAAATATATATCTTACTTGCTTGTTAAGTATTCTCTCAGTGACTGCAAACCAGCCTCTACTCCAGTGTCTAAGACTGATAAGATACACGCTGATCCAACTGGAACTGATGTCAATCACTCTCTGTATCGAGGAATGATTGGATCCCTCTTATATCTCACAGCAAGTCGTGCTAATATTATGTTTGGAACCATTCTCTGTGCTCGATTCCAAGCTAATCCAAAAGAATCTCACCTCATGGCTGTCAAACGTATTTTTCGATACTTGAAGGGAACTCAAAACCTTGCTCTGTGGTATCCTTGTGACTCAGCATTTGAACTTTATGGATACACTGACTCAGATTATGCTGGATGCAATTTAGACAAAAAGAGCACATCTGGTGGATGTCACTTCCTTGGCAATCGTCTCATCAGCTGGTCCAGCAAGAAACAAACATCAGTAGCCATCTCAACTGCAGAAGCTGAGTATGTTGCCGCTGGGAGATGTTGTGCTCAGCTCTTATGGATTCAAAATCAGCTTCTCGACTATGGGTTCAAGTTCTCAAAGACTCCCATATATTGTGACAACACCAGTGCCATTCAGATCACACAAAATCCTGTTCAGCACTCAAAGACAAAACATATTGAAATCAGACATCACTTCATCAGAGATAATGTTGAAAAAGGAAAAGTTGTTCTTGAACATGTCAAGACTTCGGAGCAACTTGCTGATATCTTCACAAAGGCACTGGATTCTCAATCAACTGCTTACATTATCGGAGAACTGGGAATGATTTCCTTGTAATTAATTTTGACGTTTAATTGTGCTAATGTTTGAGATTGTCTTATAAGCTGATGTACATTGTGCTGATGATGACATACTGATGATATTTGCTACTGAGCACTTTGGTTTGATTTCTTATCTTGATCTCTTCTTCAAGTCTTCTAAACAAAAGTTGAATGATTCACTGTATTAAACCATACACTGATAACGACTTGAAACTCTTTGCCGATGGTTAGATCAAAACACCAAGATTTATCACACGCAACTACCCCTTCTCACCAATCTTACACTGATTCTGTGATTCAGTGTGCCAAAACACACGCTGATGAGAGTCTAAAAATCTTTGCCGATGGTTAGACCAAAACACCAAGGTTTATCACACGCAAGAATCCATTCTTTACCCTCCTCTTATTCAGTTTCTAATGATTCAGTAAGATAAACCACTCACTGATGAAGTCACAACACTCTCTGCCGATGGTTAGATAATGTAACTAGTATCTATCACACGCACCAATCTCCTTGCTAGCCCTGATTAAGCAAGTTATACCTTGAATTGACGGAGAAATATTCTCAGCACGTAACTTTTGTGACACTGAGCTGAGCGCTTCCGCAAACACTGATTGACGTTTCACCTTCAGTCAACGACTCTATTATCCAACGGCTATTTTCTACTCTTACAGATTGTTACGATGCGCCGTTATTCTTAATGAAGATAATCATCACCTTTTTAATGAAGATAATTATTCCCTTTTTAAAAAAACCCCTTTTCACTCCATATTTAAACCTTTTTCTCCCTTGGTTTAATTTTTCCTTCCAAAACCTTGAACTTTTCTCAAAAACCCTAGAATTCTCAAATACTCTCCAATGGCGGCATCTCTGTTCACATACTCCTCAACCTCTCGATGAGTCGTTCCTGCCCCAAACTCTCCTCCACTTCCAATTCACATCAAGGCAACCAATGTCGTCTTCAACCCTGACATTCCAGAGGTTCATCGAGGTCTTGGACTCGATGATTTCGTCAATTTCTTGGCTTTTTGTCGCCTCCGATATGCAATCAGTGATGTACCGTCCGAGTTCTTCCCTGAACAAGTATGTGAGTTTTACTATACTGCAACAGTTAATGAAGAAAACAATGCCATCACCGGAACCATTGGTCATGGCAGACACTCTGTCTTCATCACCGCAGAACTACTCAGTGTTGCTTTAAGGTTACCAATTTTCGAACCCTTTTCTGAACCTCCAACTATTGAAAGATGTAAACGAATATTTGATCAACAAGGCTATGATCATTCAAAGGCTGGTACTCGATCAGCTCTTATTTTGCGTCAGTACATGACCCCAGGCTGGAAGTTTTTCACTGGTGCTTTATGCAAGTGTGTGGGTCACAAGTCTCGCAGTGGTGATCAATTGAGCAATTATGAGCAATATGTCGTCTGCTCCCTTCTTCTCAACAAAATATTAGATTATGGGGTACTATTCTTTGATCAGCTTTTTCAGCTTCTACGTGCAAATGTGCGTGCTGATCATGTTCCCTTTCCATGCTGGATTGCCCTGGTGTTCGACAAATTCTTCGCTACTGACTACTTTTCTCACTCTGGGAATCCAATCCAATGCCCTCGAATGTCCGTTCGTATGTATCAGGATGATCCTTTGGATACTGACATTGGAATCTCCGATAGGATGAGAGAATGGATTGCCAATCCATACACTATGCCTTCTCTCACCGCTGACACTGATGAAGGAGGTGCTGATGGTAATCGTATGGATCATGCTGATCAAGAGGTGGAACATCATGATGGCAGCCATTTCTCACCTCAACTTTCTCATCACCTCATCTCAGCCACTGGCAAAGCCTCCTCAGCACCACAGGATTCCATGCCTTTGGGGGGGCAAGCATCACAGGGGGAGCATCAGTCTCAGGGGGAGCATTCATCACCAGCAGCTCACCACTTCTCTCCAAGGATGCAACCTAGCTCTCTAGTTGTCCCAGGTACCTCAATGGTTCAAATTCCCGCTTCAGCATTTTCTGAACTGATGTCACTAACTCGGGACATGAGTCAGCGTCTGCTTCGTATTGAGGCTGATGTTCAACAAATCAAGGATGTTCTCTTACTTACTCCTCCCTCTAGTCCCAAATCTAATGATGTTCAAAAAGGGGGAGATACTGATGATGATGCTGATCCTGATGATCATGCTGATGGTGAACCAAATGCTCATGCTAATGGTGAACCAAATGAGAAAGACACAGAACCTACTGACAACACTATCTTTCAGCATGAATCATCCAACCCCATTCATGAATCTGATTCTGCGGGGCATAATAGTCCAACAGCTACTAAAAAATTGTTTGAAGATAGTGAGCATGATGAAGAGCATGATGAACCTGATGATGAATGTCAAATTCTTGACATGAACTTCATTGATCCTCTCATTCCAGTTCAGCAAGAAAGCTTAGATGACCTTGAAGAATCTCATTCGATATTAGCCGATCCTATTGCTGATCCCATCATTCCAATCCAAGTAGAGGATTCGGACATTGCCAGTGAAGAATCTCATCCGCTGTCTCGAAAGCGGAAGGTAGCAGATACTGACTTGGATCATTCTCAAACTGATACTTCTTCAACTGTGAAGAAACCCAAGTCCATTGTCAGTATTTCAAACCTTGCCACTGAATGGAACATGTCCCCTGATCAAGTCAAGCAAATTCTTGATGAAGCCAATCGAGCTCAGCTTCTAAAGAATATTGCTCAAGCTGATGAATCTCTTATTCAGCACAAACTTCAGGCCAAGGGATCTTTTGAAGCTCAGATGCAGAAGTTCCTGGAATTTCAATCCAAGGCTCAGTCTTCTCAACCTCCTCCTAGCTCTAGCAAGCCTAAGACTGACAGTGTTCTTGACCGGATTGATCGAAAGAGATTTGAAGATGTTTTTAATCGGCGAATGTGTGGAGATAAGATCATCAAAGTCAAAGCTTCTAAACCTCGAAACGAGAAAATCCTTACGTTGTTGTTCACTCGTCAAGGTCCTCAGCACTCATATACTGAAGTTGTCAAGAGGGATGAGCTGATTAGATATGGGTATTCGGAATGGATGGAACTGCTCGATCTTGCATCCAAGCAAACCTCAGCTCACTCTTCAGAACTGACTTGTGCTCTTCATCTGCTGATCAAGAAAGTTCAGCGTTTGGATCTTGTTCCTAAAGAACGACCTCAGCATCAAGGCCAAAGGTCGTCAGTTCCTAGATCTCGAAGAACCAAGTTTCATGTTGATGGTGAAGATGTATTGGTTCTAGACTTTGGTGCTGGTGTAATTAACAATTCACTTCCTCTAGGTGTTGATCCGGTTCAGCATCAATTCATCTCATCTCCTGAACACGGGATGTTCTATCTAGACAAAAACAGGAGGATGTGCTTTCAACGAACTTCTGAGATCCCAAAGGCTCCAACCACTCACCTTGTTGGCTTAAGGCAAATGTGCATGAGTCATCAAGATCTATCCGAAGAATTTCACATTCTTATTGCCATGGAGCTGCTGAACAGAAGACAGGAATTGCTGGACAGTCCTTACTGGCCAGTTAAAATTGAAGCTGAAGCTGAGTATGAAGAATTTATTTCCAGAGGTGTCTTTATTTAGTTTGTTTTGAACATCATCATATTGGGGGAGATTGTAAGGTCAAACCTTGAAATATGATTATGTTTAAAACAGACTCAGCGTCAGCACATGTCTCAGCATCAGCACCAGCGTGTAACTGCTCAGTTTGTATTAGTTTAGTTTATTCAGTGCATTGTAACAAATCATGTATTTATTTTGTTTCCTTAGTTATCTTGATTTATTAGCTAGTGTATCCCTGAATTGTAGGGATTGTCTAGAATAACAGTATATATTATCTTGTACAGGTTTGTAAATTGTATGTTTTTCACACACCCTAATCGTCGCTTTGTGCACACGATAATCTCTTTGTGAGATTATCTTTCTTAGTGAAAGTTTTTCTTCGTGAATTTCTCTTGTTCTTATTTATTGTCTTTGTTTGATATATCGATTGATCTAAAGGCCTTTTCAATAGGAGGCATCGGGCTAGGATTAGGAATGGGAGCTACCTGGGGTAGGTTCTCAATTTCGGGTTCAGAGTTTTCATCATCTGTGAGGTCTTCAGCGTGGCGATCATTCAAAGGAATCAGATGATCATTCTCTTGTTCTTCTCCAAACCATCTAGCAATGACTTCGTTCGGAATGTACGGGTTGTCATGGGGATGGAGTCCTGCCATGTTATCTACGCGAGAATTGGGGTAAGGAAATATTTATTAGATGAACTCTCTAGAGAATTATTAGAAAATCTTCATTAATTACATCTCTATTTGTAAAGTGCATACCAGTCATATGTAATCAACAAAGGGTAGGCCTTCGAGTAAGTGACCTTAACTCCAAATTCACAAGGAATAGGGGTAAAGCAAAAATTTCACAGATTCTAAGTCTATAACATCCTAGTTACATATATCCTTAGTGTATCCACTTAGAAACTATCAACTTAGTAATGAAGATCCTTTTTAGTTCTCAAGTAAGTAATCATAGTAACACAAAACACCCCTATGGTGTTTTAGACTTAGGTTCTGTTATAATGTTCTCATTGTAGTGGTGTTGGTAAGTTTTTAGACTTGTTGACACATCACAACCATTCTTGGGCATGTGCTAATCACTCCTCGGAACAACATAGTTGATCAGGCTATGCTACTCCCAAGACTGACGATACATCCCCGAGCTTACCTGTGATATTCAACAATCATAATACTTTTGTTCTTGTTATTGTGACACAGATTTTAGTATGAATGCAGGCACATATACTTTGTTAAATATTTTATTGTTTAAAAGTATAAACTCTTGGTCAGAGTATTTTTAATCCCATTGTATTTATAGTTAGTATATCTTTTATGGGTTATATACTTAATTCACTATAAACAATGCTATGATACCTATCTCTCACACCCCAAAACCGAGAACGACAGAAATGTTCTGGGGCGGAGGACGTCATGTAATGTATCACAACAATGTAAAGTAGTAAACAAGCAAAACATCATCCATTGCATTAATAGTATAATTTTAATTACAAGTGTGTTCTTTCATAATATACAACAATAAAATGAATAATTAAAATAAGACGAGTCTAGACTGCCCCGTCTTCACAAACCTGGTCTTCGTACCTGTCTATTTGTGACCTGAGAATACAAGTTATTTTGAAAGCGAGTATCAGCCAAAAAGCTGGTAAATTCATAACTGTTAATGTGTCTTTGATTTGTAAAACTTGTAATGAAAGTCTTGACATTGTTTTGAAAGAAAGTTCGTATAAGTGTGGAAATGTTTGTAAGTAATGGAAAGCATTTGAAAAACCCTAGAAATCCCTTTGATTCCTGTTAGTATAGATGAAATCTTCTACCAAGACCTAACTATTTTGAAAGTGGCCTTCTACCAAGACCCGACTGTTTTGAAAGTAGCCTTCTACCAAGACCCGACTGTACAACTATTATTATTAATATAAGAAATTGTATCCTTTTGAGCTAGGATACACAAATATGATTCACCTCATCGATTATGTGAATGACTCACAAGGTAAAGGTAATAATGATATAAATAACTTAAGTATTATCCTTTTGTACTAGGATAACTAACAGTGTTAACTTAAGACATCCGTAGATGTACATTTACCTATGTTGCTAACAGCTGGGTGTAGGAATAGTTAGTCCCTTAAAGTATACCTGTAATGGTATCAACCTAAGACATCCGTAGATGTGCATTTACCTCTGTAGCTAACAGAGGTTCTAGGAATGGTTAGTCCCGCAAAGTAAGTAAGTAGTCTTCTCACGAGACCCGCTGTAAGTAAGTAATAATATGATTGGTAGTCCCTATTCTAAATTTGGAACTAAAGGTGACCTCCGCAACAAATCGCTAGGTCGAAATCCATATTTATTACCAAATCATATATATAAGCCCAACTATACCTATAATAGCTTACTAAGGATATATGAGCGTATACCTTTTCTACCCAAAGGTACTGAACCGACTGATCAGAACTATTATGTCGTATATGTACACATGATATATACTTAATATTTAAACGACCTTCGGACGGATACCCGATACCCTACCAGACCACATCCCAACGGAGAAAAGGAAATAAAGCAGGTTAGCCTTCCTAAGTCCTTTAAACCTTATTTATATAACTATACATATACATGCATGCTTTTAAAAAAGTATCTATGTAAAGGTATCCATGTAAGTGTATCCAAGTAAGTGTATCCATGTAAGTGTATCCAAGTAAGTGTATCCAAGTAAGTGTATCTCCTCCTATAGCATTTAGTATAGACTCATGAATGAACTGACTCTGGTGTAATTCCTTGTAATAGGAATAGCAAGTAGTATCTCCTAACTATACCTATAATAGTTACTAGAAATGTACAAGTATCAACGAAGGTATACCTTTGCTAGCCAAAGGTATTTAACTGACTAAGGGCACTTTTATGTCTACATATGTATACATGACATATAACTAATATTTAGACGGCATTCGGATGGATAACCGATACCCTACCAAACCACATCCCAACGGGGAAAAGGAAATAAAGCGGTTTAGCCTTCCTAAGTCCTTTAAACATTACTTATATAACTATACATATATGGGCATGCATTTGATAATGTAAAAGCATAAAAGGAGTTTTGTAAAACCTTTGAAAAAGATTAATACCTAAGAAAAGTTAGACTTGATGTCAATTTATAAAACGGTTTGAAAGTATTTTGTTTGAATAAACAGTTTAAGTATAAGGAAAACCTTTGTTTGAAATACATTTGTAACAGAGTTTGAAAAGAAACATACAGTGTCTAAAGTAGTTTGATAAAGAGTTTTAAACATATATAAACGTTTAATCACATGTGATTGATATAATAACTAGCATGATTCAACTTGTATTCCCCCCATAAAGAATTTATAAATATTTAAAAACATTTAAAAGGATTTAAAAGGTTAATTCAAGGGGTATGAACTCACTTGTAGTGAGCGGATTGGATGGAAGTGTCGGAAAAGGTGTTAGGTGTCAAGTGAGGACTTGAACACACACAATGGTCCTAGTTAACATATAATTAAACATATATGTATCTAATTAGTTAATTAATAACTAGTTAATCAAGTTAATACACCCTAGATCATAGAAACACTTTGATTCAAGTGCTACAGGTACGAAAGGGTTGCGCCTAAGGGTTGTATGACATGGCATTGGAGTTTATGGCCCATGAACCACCCCTTTATGGAGTTTGCGGCCCATGACCATTTCCCCATGAGTTTAGGGCCGTAAACTCATGGTACTAAGTGCCAAATTGTGTTTTGAGGTCTTACAAGTCATGATTGGGCATCAAATGATCAAGTCCAAGCCTTAGGAAAGCATTAGGGGCATAATAAGACCACATTGTGGAGTTTACGGCCAAATGACCATATTCTTATGTGTTCACGGTTGTAAAATCTCTTAGGTACATGTTTTGATTGTTGTTTAAGGTCTTAAACACTTCTAGGAAGGTTCAAGGTTGGCATCTAAGGCTTAGGAAGGGACTAATGTCCATTTTACCACTCAAAAAGGGGTTTACGGCCCAAGAACATACTTGGCCATAAACTCCCTTGTTCTTGTGTTATTTGATGATTTTAAAGTGTTATAAGGGTCATACTAAGCATACAAGAAGCTATAGCAAGTGCACTCACAATATCGGAGCTCGATTGGTTGTTTAAGGTCCAAGAACACTAGTGTGTGTTCTTGGTGTTCTTGGTGTTTTGAAGATCTAATAAAAATCAAAAATTGAATGGATGAAATGATGTATAATCACTAGTTGTTATTATATAACAACAAATCAAGCCAAGAAGTACTTACGTTTTCGGGAAATCGAGTGAAAGACGGGATGGTAATTAAGAGTGTTTGGAGTTTGCTCTTGAGATTGCAAGTAAGAAATGAGGTGTTTTGGGGAGTAAACTCATGATTAAGGCATGATTTTACGGTTTTGGAAGGGTTTACGGCCCAAACATAAAAGTTTGGCTGTGAATTTCCTAACTACGTGGTACTTGCGGTTTTGGAATTTCAAGACTCGAGACGGCACTTCCTTTCACATGTTCGTTTAAAGAATAATTATTAAAATAATCAAACGAACTTTAAATTTTCTAACAACAAATAAAAATGAACTTGAATTATAATTTGAAGTGATTGACTTTAGGGTTTGACCGAACGAAAATTTCGGGTTGTCACAAATATCACATATTCCACTTGTTATAAGTTAACACAAATGTTATCTTAATTTTGATATAAAAGAACAACTTATATTTATATATTATAGTAAGGATTCTATCCTTGAAATGTTTTCTTTATATCCATAAATGGATCTTAAGGGCTCAGACATTTTGTTGGGATAACTAGGATTAAGAAAACCCATAGGCTAAGATATATAAACATCTTCAGGTAGGTGTTTATTAAGAAAAGCGGTTTTTTAATCTATTTGTCATATCTCATATTAAGAATATGTAGTAATAGTAAAAAATATCATTGTTGGTCTAATCATAGTTACTTGTGAAAAGGGTTTATCATAGGCAATGCTATGAGTATCATAAGGACCATAGTTAATGATAAAAGTATGAGATAATCCTTTTATAACAAGTCTTGATAATATGTATAAATGTCCATGTATGTATTTTTTTATCTAAAAGAATCACTTATCCTTTTAGATTTTCCATAGGGAGTAAGATTAATTAAGCTCATACTTTATTATTAGACATGGATTACACCTCAATGTTCATGATTCTTAGTCATTAATCGGATTCAAGATCTAATATGGCATTTGGGTAACTGATGGATTCTCTATAAACCATCAAGAGGAACTCTTCACTGAGAGATTCCACATTTCTCAAGTCATAGATGATTTCTACCATCCATGCTAACTATTTGTTATTATAAATAGTTATTATTCAGGTTTAACAATTTCTTGTTAGAACTAGTGCCAACTTCTGCTACATCAGGCTATAGTTCTTCAATTGCTTTAAGTTTCGTGTTTCTCCCTCATGCTTTGTCATTAGAAGCTTGCATGCTGACTCAAATTTTAGAGTAATAAGTAAACTTATTCTTGGTAGGTTTGTATATAATAATTTGAATGCACTTTTAGAATGTTCTAAAAATATGTAATTATTAGTGTAACACCCGGTCTCAACTAGTTGAAGCAGTGGAAGATAGAAGACTCAAGGGAGAAGGAGTAGATCTAGGAGCTATATCCCATTTGCCATCTTTTCTGGTAATCAATCGTACAACTTGGTCTTCTTTCTCTTAGATCTATTTGTCCCCATATTAAGAGGGTTTTGGCTCAAAACATTGGTCCTTGATGTTGGAACGTCCCAAGTGGTTCATATCTCAGATCTAGGTTCTAAGGAGGAGTACATGGCATAAAGATGCAAGCTTTATGGACATGATAGCCCCATGCACCTTGTAGACCTCATTTTTTGGTCTTTGGAGCTTAAAGTCTCATGCATGGACGTAAAGTTCATGACTTTACGTGTTATATCGATTGTAGGAGCCCATATCTACCTTTTGGATGAGTTTTGATTATCAGAAATCAAGTATTGGATATGGACATTAGTCGACTCAGCGAGTCATTCTTGGGACTCGGCGAGTCCGGAGGTTTGGTTTCCCAACTTTTTCTGATTCTAATGAATCCAGGTTAGTTTAGAAGGGATTTAGATGAGCCCAGAGGAAGGACTCAACAAAATAGACATAGTTATTGGCCTGGAAACTATGGGACTCGGCGGGTGTAGGAACGTACTCGGTGAATCCAAGACAATCTCCCAACCCATGAAGATGAACTCAACGGGTTGTTCATACAACATGGCGAGTCACAGACTAGACACGTTCATATGATGAAGATGAACTCGACGGGTTCAAGGAAGAACTCGACAAGTCTTGAAGGAAAACTCATCGAGTTCTTGCTAGATTCGACGAGTAGAGTCGGGTTGGGGACAGGTGAAAGAATAGGGACTTGGCGAGTTAGCGGGCCAACTCGGCGAGTTGAGTTAACTAGAAGTTGACTTTGACCAGGATGTTGATTTAGCCAGGGGTAAAATTATCATTTTATCCTAAGATTAGTTATCAGTTTTTGACTAAGCGTCTTTATGGGAATCATAGTCGGACAGTCGCCGGAGCAACATGCAGAGATTTCTCACTCAGAGTTTCAGCAGTCAGACATACAAGGTGAGTTTTCCTCCAGTAGGAATGGGTCTAAGGAGCCAATGTCGGCCCGTTTAAGTAGTAGAGTATGTCGGGGTAAGCCCGATGCTGGGGTTAGCCCGATGCAGTTTATATGTTTTCCGGACTTCGGTCCGATGCCAAGGTGGTCCCAAGAAGTAGTTAAGTATGTGTGATGTCTTTGTGATTCATGCATGTTATATGATATGTGTTATGTGTTCTGGACTTCAGTCCAATGTCGGGGAAGCCCGATGTATGTTAAATATTATGCTATGTATTATGTGTTCCGAGGTAAGCCCAATGCAGATTATATGATTATTTTATGTGTTTATGATATATGATATGTTGTGTATGTACCAGGGTAAACCCGATGCCTGATACGGTCGGATGTCGGGGTGAGCCCGATGCCGGATAGGAGTTCGATGTCGGGTAAGCCGATACCAGGATTCGTCTCGATGCAGTGGGAGTAGTCCCGGAGTTATGTTGTTTGTTATATGTGCTTTGTATGGTATGTGGTAGTTTGGGGGAGCTCACTAAGCTTCGTGCTTGTAGTTTCAGTTTTGGTTTCAGGTACTTTAACTAGTAAAGTGAAGGGCTCGAGCTGATGGCATGACACACACCATAGTTGATTAGCCTGGGAGTTTACTCTGATATTTGTTATGTGACTGTTATATGTTTATCATTTATGAGTTTTCGAGATATATGTTTTATGGTTTTACACTATGATAATCAGATTTATGTTTGATAAATGATTTTGAAAATGAAATTTTTGGCTTGTATTTTTGGGGTGTTTCAAGTTGGTATCAAAGCCTTGGTTTGAGGGATTCAGGCACACTTTCGGGTGTGTCTAAACTCAAACTAAGGAATTGGTATAGAATTTTTCAAAAAGGAAAATCAATTGTTGTAAAAAGGAGTTTGAGAAAAGAAAAGAGTTTTAGAAAAAGCCAAAAGAATTTTTTAGAGAAATGAACTTTGAAAAGAGAAAAGGGTGTGGTGCATGCAATCGGCCGAGCTCAAGTAAGTACTCCTAAATTACCCATACAAGTTATGCTATGTTATGATTATCAGCCGAATTAGAACAATATGTTAGATTAGGACTAAGGATCTAGGAAGATGCCTTATGTGCCTGCTATATGTGTTTTAGCTTTATGAGAACTGCATGCTAGTACATATTAGTCAGGATGATAGCCTGAGTAGTATATGCTTGATTATGTGTACTCGATGTCCGAATGCTGCTTGATTTGTGATTTTAGGAGTTTTAGTTATCTTTCACTAACTAGTAAATGAATATGTTACGTTACATATTGCAAGGATTAAATAATTTCAGAAGGTTAGGTCTAGCTCTATTTCGCAGCTCTTGTTTGAGTCTAACCGTTGTAGGGTAGGATCTCTCATTCGAAGAATTATCTAGTCTGAGTAATATGTAATAGTATTCGTGAGCTAGTTAGGGGAAGAAAGCAGGAACTTCTTATGCAAATGATGGCAGAGAGTGGGATAGCGATTACCCCAGGGTAAGCCTAGGATGAGAGTAGCAGAAAACAATAGTAGTAGAAGGGACTTGGTGGAGTCAAGGCAGTTCTTGAGGAAAGTACTGATAGATGTGGAAGATAGTATGGGCGCGTACTACTGAAAGTAGAGGATTCGTACACGAATCAAGGAAGGCTGAGACAAGACCAGGGAACTTGTAATTTATGTGATCCCTCAAGTTATAGTAGTATTCTGACGTTTGACATTATGTGTTTTCAGAATGGTGGTTTTAAGCCCAAGACCAGTAGTCAACAGTTCAGGTGCCAGGGAGGGATCAGGTTCAGGCTCTAGAATTGAGCACTTGGATGACTAGACTAGGGAGTTTATCTCCTCAGAGATCACGAGTAGCATACTTGAGCAGACTCCTGTGATCTTCAGTTCGATCAAGGAGGGTATTCTGGAGCTTAAGGATGAGAGGTTGGCTGTGTTTCACACTGAGGTGGCGACCATGATGGGGTCGCGCACACTCATGTTCAGAGAGTTCAGGGCATGTGGAGCTCCAGATTATGAGGGAGCTCGAGACCCCATTGCTAGTACCAGATGGTTGGCAAATGTCCTCAATGTATTCCGCACCAGCATATGTCCCGAGGGGAATAAGGTTAGGCTCGCATCCTGTCTTCTGAAGGGTAGGGCATGTGACTGGTGGGAGGAGGTTGGGAGAGCCATTGGAGATGACACTGTGTTAGATGATATGACCTGGAAATAACACTATGTTGGATGCTATGACATTGTGTATAGGGACAAGAAACATGATGAATAATGCCATTATTATGAAGGAAAGGGGAGACATTGCAAAATTCACCACCCTAATCTGTTTGTAACCTCTTTATATCACAAGAAAATTAGGTTTTGATCATGGTACGAAATTGTTAAAACATGGAGAATACTTGTGATTTTTTAGACAAAACATAAATACATACACATTTCCTACAATCATTAATAAATAAGAGAAAAAATCAATTTCCATTCAAATGGAAAACAAGGGAAGGTCCCCAAAAATCTGAGCACACTAATTCAAAAGGTTTGAAAGAAATGACATGAGTAGCTGGAAGATGAAAATGAAGGCTTTTTCCCATCTGACATGAATCACAAACAATTCGGAATTTATTTGATGACAAAGGAAGATTACATAAAGAAACTTAATGTTTTAAAAGAGGTTCATGCGGATGAGTAAGTCGTCTATGCCATCCGTAGAGAGAGATGTGGATGCTAGTAAAAGCCATATAATGAGGTTTGGCTTGGGTATAAGGTAGCTGACACAACCTGTCATTGACGTCTCCATAGAGGATTGTTTGACACTACAAAGTATTAATAGAACAATGTTTAGGCCAGAATTCCATGTAAATATTATCATCCTCAATTAACTTAGCGAGACTAAGCCCCAATGGTGTGCTGAAGGAAAAGAATAAGAGAAAGCTTCCCCCACCCTGGAACACCATATCATGGGTGAGGGAAAAAGAGTGAGGGGAGTGTATCCCCCACTCTCTCTCATGGTGTGATTAGTATGTATTTTTTATATTTTTCAACTTTTTTAATATTTATTAAATTAAATACCTACTAGAAAATTATAAAAAATATATCAAAATTCATGTTTTTTAATTCCCTACAAAATAAGTATAGTATTCGTATGAAATATATATATATATATATATATATATATATATATATATATAATAAAAAGTGAAAGATTCTTCTCACACAAACCCTGGGTTTTGGTGAGAGAAAGAAAAGTAAGGGAAAGGCTGATGTGGCAGAAAAAATGTGAGGGTTCCTTCCCACACACACCCTCTGTCTAAGAATATTTTTGGTTAGTTTGGGAACTATAAGCATATTGGGAAATTTAAGATTAGGCAAAAAAGACGAATCAATATGAGAAATAGATAATTGGTTATCATTTCCTACTTGGAGCTTGTCATTACCTTGTATTCATTTGAATCGGTTATCATTTCCTACTTGGAGCTTGTCATCACCCTTGTATTCATTTGAATTGGTTATCATTTCTTACTTTGAGCTTGTCATCACCCTTGTATTCATTTGAAATGGTTATCATTTCCTACGTGGATCTTTTCATGAACCTTGTATTCATTTGTTATGCTCATTTTGGTATTAATGTCGGGAGAGACATGTTTTGTAGCTCCTATGTTAAAATACTAGAAGGGATCAAACACAGTAGAAGGACTGTGATGTTGAGTCATATGATCCTGTCGGGGTTGACTTATAGGAGTAGGTTGAAAGGAAGGAAAATATGTCTGAGTTTCCCTTTGCCAATAGTTAATGGCCTTTATGACCTTGTTTGTTGTAGATTTGACAAATTAGTCTCTTACGGTGAGGATCAATATTACGAGAAATAGATGAAGACATCGAGGCTTTCCCATTGAAATTGGTATTAGGATGATTGTTGGAGCGATTGACAGTGATAGAAACATATGTTGTCTGAATAAAGGCTTTTCGAAGATGGTCATGTTTGATTCGTGCTTCTTCTTGAAGTAATAGACCCGAAAGATCATTGATGGTGAAAACTTCTATATTTATCATAAATGTCATTGTAAAAGCACCGTAGGACGAATCTATTCCATTGAGGAGATGGCCACTAGGATCTTCATCAGCTACAGGATGAAGATTTTTGGCGAGAGTGTCAGTTATCGATCGCTTTTGTTCGAGTATTCAACCATGGTCATGGACCTTTGGAAAGGGACTAGAGTTGGGATTTTAGTTGCATCCAAGAAGCCCTAGTTTGGGATTGAAAAGCTTTCTCTAGGTCTTACTATGCTATTTACAAAGTGTTACATTGGGTAACAATAGCTACAACTTTTTTGGGCCAGGTGGATTAAAGTCACAAGAGAACAAGTGATTGTGCTTCTTCCATGTAGTAAAGTCGGGGTTGGGTGTGGTGGAAGCCAAGGTGCCTAGAATTTCTATAGAATCAACGTTGCTAGTGGTTCCTTCGGTGGCTGGAATAATGATGGTGGGTAGAGGTGAAGTAGGATTGTAAACGAAATCATCCAAATCAAAGGTTTCAAGATCCAAAAAAATTGTTATGCGCCATAAAGAGTAGTTTTCACGATTGAGCTTAACAACTGAAGGTATTTAAAGTTAATTATGGAGGCGATGGTGGCTTCCATGTGAAGAAGATGAGGGGTTCATGTTGCCATGGAAGGGAACGAGAAACAATAGAATAGAGAAGAGAAGAAAAATTGAGAGTTATAAGGTAGGCTCTAATACCATATAAATAATCATAAATTGTTTGTGTATTGATATCATACAAATACACACATTTATACAACAAATTAGAACTGAAACTGGAGATAAATACTCCTAACTCTGAGAGCATCACCAACTCACTCTCATTTTCTATTATTTCCTCCATTTCTTCCCCCATTCCTCTCCAACCCTACCCTATTTATTCCTCCATTTGAGGGGGGGGGGGGGGGGGGGGGGATGAATAGTGTAACACCATATAATATGGTGTTATACTATTTATTTCCCCCAAAATGGGGATACACATTGAGTTTTATGTTTTAGTCACTCTTTTTAAATATTTATATATTTCTAGTTTATTTTTATCAACTAATAATAATTAAATCTAATATTTAATACTTAGAATATTGTGTTATATATTAAATTATATTAATTAATTAAAAATATAAAGTTTGTTCTTTTTTTTTATCAATTCATATAAAAATTTAAATACATATTGAAATTTTAAAAGACGATAACGTATTTTACAAAAGATTATAATTAATTATTATAAATATAATCTTATTTATTTAATATTATTGTAATGAAAAAAATATAGATTATTTATTTGTTAAAAACAAATTAATAGAAGGAGTGTGTAAGATAATTTATATAAGTTGGAAGATTGAAATATACAAGGAATATACTTTTTGAGGATAAAATAAGGTAAAAAATGGAGTATGGTTGGAGATGAAACACTATTTACCGTATTTTTTACTTTATTTTTGAAAGAAAATGAGATGATCTTAGCTAAATCTATGCAAGCTTTTTTACTCTTTAAGACTATTTCAGCTGTACATGTGTATACATGTTTATAAGCTACTAATACCGAAAAAAAAAAAGTTATGTCATACATACCTTGAGTTTATATTATTAAATCTATTCATCGTGATACATGTGGTTTTGTTACTCATACTCGGGGTTTACTAGGGAATAGTGTATGGTCAGCTATAGTTAATTTGTTATTAAGCTTCATGACGACCAAATTATTTCTTTGGATATGTAACAAAATATAGTTGGGAACGGGAATAATACCAAACTTTGGAAATATGTGTGGGTGAGGAATGACCTTATAGGAGGTAGAGAGCTCGACTTTGGAAGCTTTGGTGGCGTATTGGCAATCTACTCAATTTGCGGACAGATTGTCTCAGAAGTTGGATATTGGAGACAATTTTACAGTCAAAGACACTCACATGGCTGTTGATGACTTTATTTTAGATAATGGTACACATCACACCCTTTGGAATAGATTTCTCCCGATTAGAGTTAATGTTTTTTTCTTGTTGGGTGATGTTAAATCACCTTCCTTAGATGGATAATCTCTTGTCTCACAATTTTGATGTTCCTAGTCATATTTGTCCTTATTGTGTTGATGTGCTAGAAAATGCGACTCATCTCTTTGTGGAGAGTTTTGTGGTCAAGCAAGTTTTCTCCAAAGTTGTGACATGGTGTAACATGGATCTTTCTTTCCTTGCTTTGGTGAACGAGTTTGAAGACCTTGTTTCTTTTTCTCATCTCTCAATGACTTGTAAACTGATTTTGGATGCTATCATTACTACGGCTTGGTGGAGCTTATGGATTTTTTGGAATAAATGTGTGCTTGATAGATCTAGTTGCTTCTTCTTTTTTTGATGACATTGTTGCTTCTTCTTTTGTTGGGTGGTTCATAAGAAGTACAAGTTTCATGATCAAAACTTACGCTTTCAAAATCTAATTTTTAACACTTTGATAAATTTATGAGTTTTTTTTGGTCTAGTTAGTTGCTATTCAACGTTAAAAAAAACGTCCGAGAGGGAAAGAGGGTACAGGTAGAGTATTGTAGTTTTGGTTTTGTATTTTATTTTTTTAATTTGAATAATAAAATACAATTATTAGGTAAATACTTATTAAAATAACATTATTTGATAAAATACACTTTAAATATTGTCCATTGAAAAAAAACTCGCTAAAAATATGCCAAAAAACTCACCTACAAAATCAGTAATGCAAAACTTTAGAAGTCATGTCAAAAATAAGCGTGCGTGTATATATATATATATTCCTAGTGTACGTTTAAAGTCCTTCATTTTAGAAATCAGGACACATCCATACAAAGTGACTTACTTATAATTTTATTGGTATTGATAAAGTTAATAAAAGGGATAATCAAAGTTAATCTTAACAACCCGGTTTGCTTTATACAGATAAATCTAAACGGATATATCCTATTATCCACTTTACTATCTAAAGTTTTAAACCGAAAAATAATAAAATTAATACAACCATATTTCATGGAACATGAATAACAAATGGAATACTAATTTTTCTATTAGTCATAAATCATACATAGATATTTTTTTCTTAATATTAAACAAAATATTTGATTTTACAACTGATTGGTCAATTTCGATTAGAGGGCATAAAAAATAAATAAAGCTTAAAAAAATTACAAATAAAAGGGCATATATAATGGATTATTTGTTTTATTTTAATTGGATAAGAGATTTAGTCAAATTTTTGGAAGATATAAGATTTCAAAGGTAATCAGATTAAAATTTAATATTATTTTATTCATGATTAGTTGTACTTTACGCTTAGAGAGTTGAACGTCTTAAAAAAATAATATTATTTTATTGGATCTATTTATAGAAATAGTAGGATTTCTTTTATAAGTTAGTATATATATATATATATATATATATATATATATATATAGAAGTGGGTTCGTGTACAAATGAGAGTAAGATGTGAAAATGGTAAGAACCAATAGGAAAGAACCATATGTATTAGAGTAGTTGTTGTTTTTATTTCACACGTAATCGTTTGTTTTTTATAAATTTTTTAATTAAAAGGTTATAAATATAATTTTATTTTGTAGTTATCTTTTTTGAATCTAACCGTCATTGACAAGTCAGTAGTCGGTTTTCAAATTGATGTAACCGTTTATGCGTAATTGTTTCAAGGTCTACGTTTATGTTGTTTGAAATTTTATTCAGAGGGTTTTCTTTTAGTTTTATATATATTAGATTATGTATTTCAACATTATTCAACATAATGTTTGCGTTTAAAGCTTTGTTAGATGCTAAAGTGAACAGGAATAGGCAAAGTTTGAATTTGAAACTCATGAAGAAATTTACAATTACATCACAACGAATGATATCCAGAAAGAAGGATTACTTAAATGAGAACGTGGTTAAAGTTGATTGCATGGTTAATTCTCGTGATCATCCTATAGAAATAGAAGATGATGAAGTATCTAAAGGGAAAAAATTTATATATGATGAAGTTAAGAAGGAGAGTAAGTTATGATGTGTTGTTGTTAATGTTTTTCAAATTGACTTATTTTATCATTTTTTTTCGGTTTGATTTTGTTATGGCTGCATGTGTAGATGATGAGAGTCCAATTGAGATTTATTCCAGTAATTCTAGGAATAAGACAATTGACATTTCATCTAGTAATTCTTGGAAGAAGAAAAAGCCAAGGAATAATATTAGTCAGTCTGATTATAGTTCGATGAAAAAGAGAAAACATGGTTTGTTTGGTCGATTAAATTCAAAATCATCTGATTTAGAAGGTTATTTTTTATTGTGTGGTTATTATTTAAGTTTATTATTAATGTAGATTATAATTTATTTTTTTTGGACATAATTTAGATTATGTAAGTGATTCTGATTATGAAGTTCGGAGCATTACAAGGAGCAGGAAGTTGGTTAACAGAAGTGTTAGAAAAGTTAGTAAAACATTTGTCTCCGAACATGGTAAACTTGAATATAATGTTACTTATTTATTGTTTTATTTATTTAATGATTATGTTTTATTAATGTTTTTATATTATTTTACATTGTTTGTATGTTGATAATTTTGTTGTCGAGTTTTCTAGTGATTCTGATTTTGAGGATGGTTCCAGTAGTAGTGTGAAGATGGTGGATAATATAGCTGATAAGAAAGTTAAAAAGAAAATGGAGTTGCATAGTGATAAAATAAAGTCATTGTATTCTCGTGTTTCTCTTCATTCTATATATGGTGTTGTGAAGTCAATGAATCATAAGCAAAAAGAATGTGTGAGGAGTTTGGGGTTTGGATCATTGATAGACATGAAGACTCAAAGTATTCCAACAAAATTATGTTATTTTGTTGTTGATTTGTTTGATCCTTTAGAGATGGTTATTAAAACTGAGGTTTCTAATATTTTGGTTACAAGGGAAGATGTTAATAGGGTGTTAGGGCTGCCTATGGGGGTTGATCAGTTAAATAGTGTTGATTTAAGAGGTAATGAGGAATGGTATGAAATATGGAAATATCAATTCAAGAAGTCGTTGTCTTTAATTACTCCAAATGATGTTGTGTACAAGATAATAGAACGATGTGAAGCAGATATGGTGTTTGTTGCAAACTTTATTATTCTTGTATGTACATGTTTTGGATCATGTAACAAACAAGGTGCATGCAATTTGAAGCTTCTACCGTATTTGTCTGAATCATATAAGTTATATAAGTTTGATTGGTGTACATATGTATTAAATTGTGTAAAAGAGGAAAAGTTGATTTGGGGTAGAAGTGATATTAAGACCTTCTTCAATGGTCCAAGTATCTTTCTAACAGTGTGTCATTTAATGTTGTTTGAGTAAATATTTTAAAAATATTAGTAATATTTATATTTTGTTATTATATTTTGTTTTTTTTTTTTTTTGTAGTTTCTATATGTTGATAGGATTCAATGTAGGCAAATGTTAATGGTTAGAAGATATCCAGTAATTAATAATTGGACTTTAGAGCAGTTGAAAGTGAGAGAAATGAATGAAATTTCTAATAGAGGTTTTGGAAGGCCATCTACTACAGTGGAAAGTGTTGATGAAGTTTCTAGAGGATCAATTTTAGTAAGTAATGTTATTTGTGTATTTTTGAAGCTGAACATGATTTATTTGTTTGTATGTTGTTTTTATGTTTAAAATTTAAGTTTTATATATATATATATATATATATATATATATATATATATATATATATATATATATATTAATTATACTTTGTTATGTTTTTTTATTGTTATCAGGAGTTTCATTCAGAAATGAAGTGGTGTTGAGTAGATATGTCTAAGAAAGTGGATAAAGCCTTTAAAACGCATGGAAATTTGAAAATAGTAGAGTCTTATGGATTGAAGCTGAAAGAGTTATGTTCTGCATTTAAAGCTTTTCGTCATAGTAATTATAAATGCGAATATGCTTTTCAGTCATCTGGAAAAAGTAGTAGTTGTGATGATAAGTCTAATGAATTTCGAGATGTTGGGCAGTCTATTAACAACATCGTTGGTGGTAATAAATATGGATCGGCAAATTTGTTTGGTAAATCTGGAAATATGGAAACTAAGTTGCATGTGGATTGCGAGGGTGGTCATAAGGAAAAGTGTATAGTTGAGGGTATTCCTTCTTTTAATTTAGGAATTGATGATGATATGCATACTCCTCCAAAAGTGAGTCCAGGTGTTGTTGTTAATAAATATGGAACGGCAAATTTGTTCGGGAAATCTGGATTTATTGAAACTAAGTTGCCTCTGGATTGCGAGGGTGGTCATAAGGAAAAGTGTGTAGTTGAGAGTATTCCTTCTATTAATTTAGGAATTGAGGATGATATGTATACTCCTCCAAAAGTTAATCCAGGTATTGATAGTTATGTGCACAATAATTATGTTTCTGTTGGAATAGGCTCTGATTCAGTTAAAAGGAATGAACCTAAGTCTTGCGATGAAAGTGAAAAAGTTAAAATTCTTGAGAAAGATATGATTTCATCGAGACCAAAGAGAAGTCACACGTTACCTCCAGTGCTTAGGTCTCCATTTGTTGTACGAGCTATTAAGATTGATAGTAATTTGACGAAGGAGGAGAATATCAAGTCTAATTGGCTATTCAGTTTATGTGGGAATCCAATGTAATGTGTTTGTGTATATGTATATATATTTTTATATATAAATAATATTTAAGTTAATGTTTTTTAATTTTATTTTAATAGGGATGATCTTTTTCATAGCATAAATGGTCAACGTGGGGAAAGATACATGTTTGAGAGCTTATATCCGGGAGAATTTCTTTTTTCCGGGACTATTGATTGTTTTGTTGAAGTGCTGAACTATGATGAGAGAGCTAGGAATTTGGACACTCCTTCATGTTTCTTCTTCAAGACAGCAGTATTGGTATGTATAGTAGCTGTTAGTATATTTTTATGATGTTTATTGAATTTTTGTTTTGTATTTAGGATCCTGCATACATGCATAGTGAAGCATGTAAATATGATGATGTGTACGAGAATTTTAAAGAAAATGTTTTTCATTGTTTGGGAGAGTCTAAAAAACGAAGAAATTTAAAAGGAATTGATTTGGTAAGTTTAATTTTATTTGAAATTTTATTCGTTTTGTGTTTGTATCTTACTATGAAGTTGTTTATGTTTATTTAGGTGTTCTTTCCTGCATGTGCAAACAGTCACTATTTTGTGTTTGTTTTTTATTTTAAAAACCGCAAAGCTGTCATATTGGACAACATATTGTATAGATCTTCTGAAAAACCATACCCACATCTAATTCAAAATCTGGTAAGTTTGTTTGTATTTTTTTTGTTGAAATGTTTATGTATATTATTGAGTTATATATATTTTTTATAATTTATATTGAATTTTTGTTTATATGTAAATGCAGAAATATATGTTTGGTAGATATCTTCAAGACATAAAACATTTTATGGCTTTTTCAGTTATGTATGAAATGGAATTTGTTGATCAATATATGACGTGGAAAACAAGAGGTAACAGTAATGATTGTGGGATTTTTTTTGATGCGTCATATGGAAACTTATAAAGGTGGTCCTTTAGCTCAATGGAGATGTGGTTTTAAAATGGAAAGTTTTGAGCAGATTTTGCAACTTAGAAATCTTCGAAGAAGATATTCTATGAAAATTCTATTGAGTGAAGTAAATCTAATGAAAAATGAAGTTGAGCAACTTCTTGTTGATTATCAAAAGCTTTATTCAAATGACAGGCGTGTAATGTATCATGAAGGCATTATCAATATAGCAGCTAGGTTAGCTGCTTTTGGTCCTTGATATATCTTTGTTGAAGTAAAATTCAAGTCGTTATGTTTATGTAGAAGTATTCATAGTAATGGTTATGAATGAGTTAGTAGAACAATTTGTTATGAAGTTTTTTAAATGTGTGTTTGTTTTTGGTTGTTGTTGTTTTGGTTGAATGTAATGTACTTCTACGAATATAAGTTTATAATAATATATGAAAAGTGTGGCTACGTTTTTTTGTTTTTGTTTTTGATTGTATATGTATAATCTTTTATAAAGTTAATATATTTACAATCATATATAATATTAACATATATAAATACATAGTATCTATAATTTTTAAAACCATCATATCTAAAATTTTCAGAGTAAGATATCAACAATAATATATAATATTAACATTATAACAACCACGATAGATAATATTTAAAAATATATTACAGTCCCCATTACAGTCATCCCAAAAGTTTGAGCACATAAACATATTATAAAAACGTCCAAATATTAATGATAACACCATTTAAACCCGAAAACCCAAAAAACCCAAATTCCCACCTTTTCACCTTGCAGCTTCATCTACTTCCCCAGAAGATTCACTTGATACTTGGTGTAATCCAAAGCTTCAATGAGTTTGTCAACATTTATCCAAAAGTTGAATTTGTCAAAAAGCATGATCCTAGCCTCCCAAACAGTAATATTTGGATTTGATGCAACTATTGAATAGAGTTTCGTGCACAGATAACTGTTTATTGCAAAGTTTAAAGTTTTTGGGAAGAAGTTTGTAACAGTGGTTTGATTATGCTCCAAATAAACTTCTTGAACACAAAAAAAACCTTCTGTTTTAACTTTTTTTTGACAAAGTTAATGAAATCATTCCAAAAGAAGTGAAGATGCTTTGAAATACCTTTGGGGAGAAAGTTTCAACCTCGATGAAGTCGACATAGTCAATCTTGCCTCCAACGTAATCGCGATTTGGGTAGTATTCGAAACTACCTCCATGATGTAGCATCATCGTGAAGTACTTTTTGTTTTCCCACCCTGAATGAATATTGAAAAGAATATTATATAAGTATTAATAGTATACGATTTTAACAATAAAGAACATACCATATGTGTCGTAAAGATCAAGATAATCCGAGGAGTTTCGAACTACCCAAAGGGATGATTCAGAAGCCATCAATGTATGTGTTTTCTTCCTTAAGTTTATGTTTATGTTTAGGAGGAATATATAGCGGTAACAATCAGAGTAAGTAGAGGAGTAATTAATTTTCTGCCATCATTTGCTTCAATAAGTGGTATAGCTATTTTGGCGGTTATAGGTTTAGCTAATCATATTATCTATACATTGAAGATGATAATACTTATCTTTTTATGAATTATTTTTTTTTGTAATTTATAAAACTAATCGATATATATTACCTTTTTTTAAAAAGTTGATATATAGAAAATAATTTTTTTTGTATGTTATAATGTGATAATAGTGTTGTTATTATTTATTGTTTTTTACATTTTTTTTCTTTAATTTTTTTTTAAATATAAATTATAATGTTAATATTAGATGAAAAGGTTTTTATGTGAAAGAAATCTTTGTATTTATTGTAATTAAGGTGATTTGACTTCTCTATTTATGAATAGATTTAAATAATAAATAAAAAGATTTTTAAAAACATTTAAGTAATAAATTTCGAAAAAAGTCTCATAATTTCAAATACTTTATTCCCTTAACAACTCAAAAGTAGGTTATGAAAAAGGATATGATAAGAGTTTCATAATTAACAAATGAGACAAAGATAACTTGCTTAGCCATTTCAAACTTAACATCTCTATAGTGTTCTATAAGTTATTAAGCTCATCGATCTCCAAATGTCACCAACAACCGTTACATACTAACCTAAAGACGTGCATGTCAACATAATATATGACCTTCTTTTTTTTTATTAATTTGATATAGTTTTTACATTATTTTTTTTTCTTTAAATTTTTTTTAAATATAAATTATGAAGTTAGTATTAGATGAAAAGGTTTTTATGTGAAAGAATGGTTTGTATTTATTGTAAATAAGTTGTTTTGACTTCTCCATTTATGAATAGATTTAGGTAATAAATGAAAGATTTTATTAGGTTATATAGTATTATATATTTCTGAAGATTTGTTGCGTGTATGTACATGTGTATAATATAAAGTCACTATTAGATGAAAAGGTTTGTATGTGAAAGGGTTTTATGTATTTATTGTATTTAAGTTAATTTGACTTCTCTATTTATTATTTTTAATATTTTTTGTAATTGTTAATTTTGAAGAGATTTAAGCAATAAATGAAACATTTTATTAGGTAATATAGTATATATATATATATATATATATATATATATATATATATATATATATATATTTAAAGATTAGTTGCGTATATATACACATGTGTAATATCTAATATTATATTTTTCAATCTTATTAGAGTTAATATTTTTAATTAATATGTTTCTGAATATTTAGTTGATGATTTGAAATAGTTTTAACATATATTTCGGAAGATTAGTGGCATGTATATATATATATATATATATATATATATATATATATATATATATATATATATATGTGTGTGTGTGTGTGTAAGTTATAAATAAAAATATATATTGCAATATAATGTATATTTTTCATCAACATAAGATGTATAAAAAACAAATGAGATTGTGTAATTTTTGAAATACGTTGGTTCAACATGATTTTAGGAATTGTACATTTGTCAAAAGACATGGTGAAAAGAGTTGCAGAGAAGATGTTGAAGGAAAAAGAATAGGTACGTAATTCAAAATTCAAATTGTTTAATGCGACTAATAGTAATAGTTTTAATATAGAGAAGCTTAACAACAAACAAATCTAAAATTCATATATAAGTTACTGATGTTTTTTGAAAGGCCTAAGCACATTTGAAGGATTTATTGGGCAATTTCTTATATCATGGTTGACGAATTGGTTGCATCCTTTGCATTTGCGTTTTGGTTTAAGTGCTTTTGCTATTGCTTTTTCTGCAGCACTTTTGATTCGACTCCTCTTTCCACTTCCTTTTGTTTTTATCTCACTTGGTACTTTGATTTTCACATCACTTGAAATTGGAACTCCGATGATATTTTCAATCACATCTTTTATTGGAATTGAACTTGATCTTGTAGAAACACCCTTTCCACATGTTTCACTTAATTGTTGAAGAGAGTTCACCAATTCTTGTAGTTTTTCTTTGTCATGAATAACCGATTCAACGCATTTCTCAAAAAAAGAAGTTGCATCATGCAAGAATTTGTAATTTCTGTACTGCACACTCTCCATTTTTTGCTTATCTTCTGAAAACCAATATCCACTATGTTCTTTCTCCATCTATCCAGAATGTATTTTTCAGGTATCATGGTAATGTCATAATCTATAAGAATTCTGAAAGCATGACTACAAAGGATTCCAAAAAATGTGAAATGCAAACATTCACATTCAATCGTTTCATCTTTTGCATCAAAAGAAACCTGAGAAGTAATAATAAAATTTTATTTCAAAAATATATTTATAAATTCTAAATAATGTTAAATTAAAATAATAATGAAGTAGCATAATTGAATACCTTAAATTCCGGTCGCTTGCCTGATTTTAGTTCTTTGTATACAATTGTGCATTGTTGACGACCATCAATCAAAACCGAATTTTTTTGAAAACACTGATAGAATGCCTTTTTTATTTGTTTTTGCACTTTTATGAATGCTTCTCGAGTGTATACCAATGATGCATGCTTTTCTATTTTCAAATTTTCATTTGGAAATAGCAGTTGTGGAGAAGTATCTCTTGATGCAATGTCTAATCTTTTTTGTTCATGACGCTGCTTTGAAAGTGCATTGTCAAAGTTGAACATAAAATTAACAAGTAAGTTGGTTGGACTTGAGAAAACATTGAAAAGGGAATTAGAACGTTCAGATCGAGATGTAGTCTTCATAAGTCCACACATTGGTATATCTCTGAAATAGGATGGAATCCATTTATCTCTTTTGTTGAACATATCAGCCAACCATTTATTTTCCTTCAAATGAAACTCATTCAACATCAAATCCCATTTGTTCTCAAATTCTGATGGTTTAATATTCATATTCCAAACTAGTTGATTTATGCGTTTCTTGAAATCTGTATTTGAAACTAAGTCAGCTTCAATCTGTCATGTTAAATTTGGTTTTATTAGTATATTTTCATAAGCTATATGTAATTCACTAAATTAAATTTTTTATTACCTTTGATGGTATTTTTGACATTATGTGCCACATACATAATCTGTGAGTACATCCTTCAAACACCTTTGCTATTGAACAAGATAATGCTGCATCCATGTCTGATAGAATCATTGTTGGTTTCTTCTTATGTGATGATAAAAAAGCTTCTAATAACCAAGAGTATGATTCAATTGTTTCATCTGATATTAGTCCTGCTCCAACGTTGATTGTCTTGTCATGATTGTTTATTGTAGTGAAAGGAACAAATATCATATTGTACCTGAAAATATTTGTAAAATGTATCCCTTATTATGTAATATTATTTAATAAATATAAATTTTACCTGTTTGTTCTATAAGTAGCATCCATTGATATAACATCAGAAAACTTATTGTAGTTATCTCTTCTTGTTTCATCAACCCAAAACATAGCATTTAGCACATCATCATCCAACTTATATTGAAAATTGAAATTTTTATAAGTATCTCTGTGAATTATCAACTGGTCTACAACACATTGAGCATCATTTGGTCCAACAATATTTGTATAATCTCTCCAAAAGTTTTTGAAATCATTCTTTGCTGCTGGCAAATTATCATATCCTCCCTTTAATGATGCTCTTAACTTGTGTGCTTTTGTGGCACCAATGTTGATCGTTGAAGCTTTAACAATTAGTTCTTGATCAAAAATACTAAGACAATGATTTGGAGAGCAGATGTTTTCTTCATTAAATTCAGTAAGTGGATGGTTATGTGTGTCTTCAAATGCATATACAGTGATTATATTTGTTGCAACATTTCTATCAAAACCAATCATTGCCATACATCATGTGACCTTAGAATATGATTTTCTTTCCTGTTTTTTCAGTCGTTTGGATGTAAGAGTATCAATGGTTTTTTTTTTTTTTTTTTTTTTGGATTTCCATATCTGTTGCATCTTACTTGTTTTTTCCTTAGACTTAGATCCCCGTATTTGGTTGTTGTTCCTAATCTAATTCCAAAACCAGCTGCTTTTGCATAATTTCTGTACATTTCAATTCCTTCATTTAAACTTGACACAATTTGTCCTTTTTTAGGAATGATATCTGCAGCAACATGTGGAATGTACACATCATCTTGATTTATATAAGATGTTCCTGTCAAATATTCAAAAAGCTCAATATTGAAATATATTAAATATGTTCATAATTATGTATTTAATATAAATTAGGTAAACATGCCTTTATCCTTTTCTGTTGCTGCTGCACTTGTAGTTCCTTTTGAAAGTTGAACTTCAGAGTCAGTTTGTTTATTTTAAAATTATTAGTAATTGTTCTATAGAATTTAGTAATCTATCTTAAATTTAATTATTTAATAATAACATCAGAAATATTGATCTTATTATTTATTAAACTTGTCTTTATCACCATTGTTGAATGTTGATTTTGAAGGTTCAATAGTTAAAACATTGAATGAGTCTTCCGATTCATTACTTCCTGTCCAATATTCAGAAAGATTATTGAAATAAGTATTTATATGTAAATATTTAGTAAATGAAATCTAATTAATCATACGATTAACTTTTTTTTTCTTCGGATCATGAACATCAGTTTGAAGGTTGAAATTAATTTTCAGTATAATCGTAAAAATATATGTAATGAGTGTGTATCATAGTATTGTAATGTTAGGTATTTATAATTTTTTAATATTAGAATAAAAAATATAGTAATTATACAGAATGAAAATTTGCCTTTATCAACATCATCTAACGTTGATATTGAATTTCCGATAGTTAAATTTTGGGAAGATTCCTTTGCTTTATCAATTAAATAAGTAGAACAAATATCTTCATATTCTTTACTAGACATCTCTTCAATTTGATATTGTAACTAAATCAATCAATGATTCTAATGGAGATGATTTTGTCGATCATAAACATACGGAAGAAGTTATTTTCATATTAATATGTCAGTTTTTGTTTGCGGTTATTTATATGAAGAACGAATTCAATCACTATTTTATGTTAATTACTATCTTACCCTTTATTAATAAATTTAAGTAATAAATTGAAGAAAACATGAATAATGATGTGGCGATATGTGATTGGTTCCTTCATTTTCACATATAGTTTGCATTTTTGCATGAGCCTTATATATATATATATATATATATATATATATATATATATATATATATATATATATATATATATATATATATATATATATATATATATATATATATATATATATATATATATATAAACATCATAAATGGTCCATGTGGTTTCTCCAAATCTGAAGTTTAGTCCCCGTGGTTTAAAACCATCATAGATGGTCCCTATGGTTTCAAAACATTTGATGATTGGTCCTTATTGCTAACTCCGTTAAATTTTGTCCGTTAACTCTTAACTGAAGGGCATTTTTGTCATTTCACTACCACAGGGACCATTTATGATGTTTTCTCTTATTTTTTATAAAAAAGAAAAAATAAATATAATTATTTAAAATATTATAGGTCTCTCTCTCTCTCTCTCTCTCTGGTAAAGAAAAAGTCAAACCCCTATCTTCATCTTCTTCTTACTCAACCCATATTTTCTTCTTCTCCAACCCATATTGTCTCCCTCTTTTTCTTTCTCAATGTATCAACCATTAAAGAATTTTTTGGTTTTTGCTTGCTTTACTTCTGCGACATTAGCTTGCTCATCAAATTTTCTTTCGACTTTTTGCCATTAAAGGATCTTTTAGGTTTAGGAGATGAAGGTGAAGAACGCTTTCGATCATAAACCAGAATCATTCTCCATCAGTGAAGACAACAATCATTAGTTAAGGTGGTAGACGTCTATCTTTGATATGCCTTTCCCTCTCTCAGTCTGCAACTACTATCTTGAATCACACACCGTATTTTCTCTTTAATACGGACACAAACAATTGATTTTCTAGTTTTCGATCTCTTCCCATGTAGAAAACCAAGGTCTTCTTTATTCAGGCAATCAACCTCCCTTTGTAAATATCTTTATCTTGTCTGGTAGCTTTCCAGTAACCAACGGCGGTTACTCTATTTGTTCATAATCCGATGAGGTACTTCTTATCCCGAAAACAGAAAAAGTACCAATCGTTTTCTCCAATTTTTTCAATCGCTTCAGAATCCAAAACCAAAATAACATGATTGAATACACCTCGAAAAAAACTTTCCAAGCCAAGATTTCATGTGGGGTTTTCATCAAAAAGCTTGTTTTATCTGTTTTACAAGGTTGAATGAATATAAATAGGAGCAGAAAAAAGGAAACCATACCAGAAAATTAAAACCAAAAGGGAGTGTAAACTGAAAGATTCAGCGGTTTTAATATATAAAAAAACAGAATGAACAACTCAGCCAAGGTACAGACAAATTTGGTTTTCTGGGATTTTCGTTATAAATCAAGAACCATAAGTATAGAGAGAGAGGGAGACAGTAGGACCCTTTATATATTAAATAGTTATATATTTTTTAGGTAAGACAAAACATCATAAATAGTCCTTGTTAGTGAAACGATGGAAATGTCCTTCATTTAACGTCCAAAAGTTGAGAAAGTTAGTAAAAAGGACCAAACATCAAAAGTTTTGAAAACACAGGGACCCTCTATGATGTTTTTAAACCATGGGGACTAAACTTCAAATTTGAGGAAACCACAGGGACCATTTATGATGTTTTTTCATATATATATATATATATATATATATATATATATATATATATATATATATATATATATATATATATATAGATATATAATAGGTGTGGGACCCATGTATTATATGAGTTAATTAAAAATTAAATATAATTGTCTAAATATTTAAAAACTTTGGATTTATCAGAAAATAAGAAAACTAATGAATTATTAAAATAGATTTTTTATCTTTTAAATTTAAAAAAATAAAAAAAATAAATTAATGGTCTTTAGTTTGAGAATTTTGAAATAAAAAGGTAAGTCCATTAATGAAATTGATATTCATTTATCACTACATTTATCTTAATTGTTATATCAAAGTATTATATGGAATTAATTAAAATAAGAAAACCCATAAAATGACATGTGGAAAAGAAATTAATTCAAAATAACCACAAAATAACATTTGGTAAACTGAATAAGAGTATGACATATGACAAAAAAAAACTTTCATTTATTATAATACTAGGCGAATAGTCGCGCGTTGCGCAACGTAAAATTATGTATTTTAAATTTTGACAAATAAATATTAAAATTAATATATGTTATTGATATTCATATCACAACACCTTTCATATTTTACCCTAATATTACATGTTATTCAAAATACAATGTTTTCATAATTAGAAATATATTTATGTTGTTTTTTTTTGTATTTGATGGATTCTTTTCTATCAAAGCCAAGATATCCAACAAATACTACGAAATTTATGTTTGTTTATCACCATACACCCCTACTGCTCTGCTTCAATCAAGATTACGCAACTGCAAATGTGTAAAGTGACATTTATATCAATTAATATCAACTAAGTAAATAATGTGATGTACTTATTATTTGTTAAATGCATATCTATGCATCATAATAATTTTCATATTCCAACATCAGCAAACTAAAACCACATAGGCATAGTTTGGATACCAACATCTAATTTCTATTAGAGACTAATAAAAACACACCCCTACCACAAAAATGTTTGGTTGAGAGTAAATGTATATATATACAAAACAATGAAAGCTAAAAGAATTACCTTCTCATGACTTGAAATGGAGCATGACAACTCATTGGTATCGATTGTATCAGTATAACATTAAAATACGCATGATGTGCCTTTAGTTCACATGTGATATTTTAGAGGATCAAATAGGAAATTATGACTTTAATGGAAACTAAGACCAATTGACATTTAAACAATTTATATGTCGCAATACATTTGCTAATATGACTTCAAATTTTCCAATATTTTCTAGGGTTCAATAAATCCACCTTGTGATGCCAAGGATAATTCCAAATATTAATATTATTCACCGTATTTATACTTGGTCTTGTTATGTTGATGTTGTTCATGTTATTTTTACATTAAAAAACCAATTAATAACTATTATTAAAAAGTCTTTTGAGTTGTATTATGGGGTTTCAAATGCATAAGAATCAAGGAAATTAAATTAGGGGGTTTCAAATGCATAAGAATCAAGGAAAAACGCTTCCTTTATTAGATACTAGGCGAATGCCCGCGCGTTACGCAGAAACACCTATATAATTGGAGTCCTTACAAATATATGCTTTCTTTTTAAATATAACAATAACATTGTTGTTAAATTTGATATAATAATTTTTATACTAAAATATTGATATAATATATTGATTATTTTGAATTATATGATAATATATACATCTACTATAACTTCATAATCTCAATCGTTTAAATGACTTCTACCATCGAGTTACACATGAATAAAATTTAATATAATATATGGTTTAATGTTGTTTATAATTGTTGTTATTGTTAATTATTTTTTTAGAATTTATTTTGCTTAATGTTTTAATTTCTATCATTATAATTATTTAAAACATCAAACATTATTTTTTAATTTTAAAGGTAACAATATAATCCTTTATATAGAGTTATTTTTAGCTATTGTTATTGTAGGTTATTTTAAGGTACATATTTGGAAACTTTTAACGATTATAAAAATACATTTAGGAAATATTTTAGTTAAATTGAGATTAAAATTAGATTTTTTTTCATTATCACTTTTAACTATTTACAAAATATTCTTTGGTTTTTTTAATAGAACTGAAATTTTTATTTAAGTTGATATTGTAATGTGAAGAAACAACTATATGGTTGAAGTCTTTACAAATATATGTTTTTTTAAATATAACTATAACATTAAATTTAATATAATATAATATATATTAAATTGATATAATATATTGATTATTTTGAATTATATGATAATATACACATCAATTATAACTTTATAATATCAATCGTTGGAATGACTTTTACCCACGATTTATACATGAATAAAATTAATTATAAATTATGGTTTAATATTATTTATAGTTATTGTTATTGTTAACTATTTTTTTAAAATTTATTTGTTTAATGTTTTAATTTCTATCATTATAATTATGTAAACATCAAATATTAGTTTTTGATTTTAAAGGTAACAATATAATCATTTATATAGAGTTATTTTTAAATATTGTTATTATAAATTATTTTAAGCTACTTATTCGAAAAATTTTAACGATTATAAAAATATAATCAGGAAATATTTTAGTTAAATTGATATTACAATTTAGTTTTTTGTATTTATCACTATAATTTATCACTTTTAACTGTTTACAAAAAAAAAATTGTTTTTTAAGTGGATCTGAAATTTATATTTAAGTTGTCATTGTAATGTTATATTTATATTCAAAATTTAAGTATTTTGTCCAAACTTCTTAAAAGTTGTAATTTTAAATTGATAATGGTTTACATTTAACATCATATTAAATTTAATAAATTAAGTATAATATGTTCAAAGTTAAAGATATAACTTTATAAGCAGAAGTAAAGATATTATTTTAAAATTGAAATTTAGTTTATTTATAATTACACTTTAGGTTTGTTATTTATTTAAGCTTATTAACCAACTTATAATCATTATTAGAAAGACATTACAATTTATCACTTTTAACTATTTACAAAATATTATTTGGGTTATTTAAGTTAATCTAGAATTTATGTTTAAGTTGACTCTATAATGTTATATTTAAATTAATAATTGAAGTATTTTATACAAATTGTTCCAAAATTGTATATTTAAAATTATAATGGTGTACATCCAATAATATATTAAAACTAATAAATTAAGTATGATATGTATCTTATAAGTGAAAAAACAAAACTTTATTTGAAGATGGAAAGATATTATTTTAATATTGAAATTTAGTTTATATATGATTACATTTTAGGTTTGATATTTATTTAACCTAATTAACCAAATTATAATTATTATTAGAAAGAAATTGAAAAGTCATGGGAGTTTCAAATGAATGTGGTGAAAGAAAAAATAGATGAGAGTTTCAAATGAATGTGGTGCAAGGAAAAATGCTTCCTTTATAAGAATATAATGACTAAGCGAACGTCCGTGCGTTGCGCAGAAACACATATATAGTTGAAGTCTTTACAAATATATGATTTTTTGAATATAACAATAGCGTTGTTGTTAAATTTGATATAATAATTTGTATATATTAAACTGATATAATATATTGATTATTTTGAATTATATGATAATATATATAATTATTATAACTTCATAATCTCAATCGTTTGAATGACTTCTACCCGCGAGTTACACATGAATAAAATTAAATATAATATATGATTTGATGTTATTTATACTTGTTTTTATTGTTAATTAATTTTTTAAAATTTATTTGTTAATGTTTTAATTTCTATCATTATAATTATTTAAAACATCAAATATTGTTTTTTTATTTATTTTAAAGCTAACAATATAATCATTTATATATAGTTGTTTTTAACTATTGTTATTATAAGTTATTTTAAGCTACTTATTAGGAAACTTTTAACGATTATAAAAATATATTTAAGAAATACTTTAGTTAAATTGAAATTACAATTTAGTTTCTTGTTTTTATCACTACAATTTATCACTTTTAACTATTTACTAAATATTCTTTAGTTTTTTTTAAATGGAACTGAAATTTATATTTGAGTTGACATTGTAATGTGCAGAAACACCTATATAATTGAGGCTTTACAAATATATATTTTTTAAAATACAACACCAACGTTGTTGTTAAATTTGATATAATAATTCGTATATTAATTTGATATAATATATTGACTATTTTGAATTATATGATAATATATAAATCTATTATAACGTCATAATCTCAATCGTTTGAATGACTTCTAATCGCGAGTTACACATCAATAAAATTAAATATTGTATATGGTTTAATATTATTTATAGTTGTTATTTTTAACTATTTTTTTAAAATATATTTGCTTAATGTTTTAATTTATGTCATTATAATTATTTAAAACATCAAACATTATTTTTTGATGTTAAAGGTAACAATATAATCATTTATATAGAGTTATTTTTAACTATTGCTATTATAAGTTATTTTAAGCTACTTATTTGAAAAATTTTAACGATTATATAAATATATTTAGAAAATATTTTAGTTAAACTGATATTACAATTTTGTTTTTTGCATTTATCACTATAATTTATCATTTTTAACGATTTACAAAATATTATTTGGTTTTTTTAGTGGAACTGAAATTTAAATTTAAGTTGACACTGTAATGTTATATTTAAATTAACAATTTAAGTATTTTATCAAAACTGTTCAAAAATTGTAGCTTTAAACTGATAATGGTTTAATGAAACAACATGTTAAATCTAATAAATTAAGTATAATATGTTAAAATTTAAAGACATTACTTTATAAATAGAAGTAAATATATTATTTTAAAATTGAAATTAAGTCTATTTATGATTACACTTTAGGTTTGATATTTATTTAACCTTATTAACCAACTTACAATCATTATTAGAAAGACACTATAATTTATCACTTTTAACTATTTATAAAATAATCTTTGGGTTGTTTAAGTTAAATAAAATTTATAATTAAGTTGAGCCTATAATGTTATATTTTAATTAATAATTTAAGTATTTTATACAAATTGTTCAAAAATTTACAATCATTATTAGAAAGATACTACACTTTATCACTTTTAACTATTTATAAAATAATCTTTGGGTTGTTTATGTTAAATAAAATTTATATTTAAGTTGAGCCTATAATGTTATATTTTAATTAATAATTTAATTATTTTATACAAATTGTTCAAAAATTATACCTTTAAAATGATAATGGTTTACATCCAACAATATATTAAAACTAATAAATTAAGTATAATATGTTAAAAGTTAAAAAAGCATAATTTTATAAATAGAATTAAAGATATTATTCTAATATTGAAATTTGGTTTATATAGGAATACACTTTAGATTTGATATTTATTTAACCTAACTACCAAATTATAATTATTATTATAAAGAAATTGAAAAGTAATGGGAGTTTCAAATAAATGTGGTGAAAGGAAAAAAAGAATGGGGGTTTCAAATACATGAGATTCAAAAAAAAATGCTAGCTTTATAAGTATGTATGATATATATATATATATATATATATATATATATATATATATAATGTTGTAAAGCTCGCCGAGTTGTCCGATTAGTCCTCCGAATACTCGCTACTCGGCCCCTTACAGAGACGAGTTGCAGAATCCTAAGTAATCCCCGATATGTCCCTTACTGAACTGAGCGATGTTGTAAACTCAGTCAAGTCGGTGAGTAATATGTATAATATACTTTACATATATATATATATATATATATATATATATATATATATATATATATATATATATATATATATATATATATATATATATAGGTTCAGGTTTAATTGAGACCATGTTAATTTTGTGAAACCGTGATACCAAATCTAAAAATAATTTTAAAACGCCAAATAAATGGAAAAATCCAAAAAAAAAAAATTTAATATTATTTTCGGAACTTGAATTAACTATAAAAAAATAAAAAATAAAAAAAAAAAATCCCGTTTTTTGTTTTTTTTTTAAATACGTGAAATATTCTAAAATATAATTTTAAAATTCAAAATAAATAGAAAAATCTAATTTTTTTTTTAAATATTACTTTCGCAACTTGAATTAACTAAAAAAAATTAAAAAAAAATTCTATTTTTTTGAAAAATACGTGAAATATTCTAAATAGAATATTACATTGTACATATTCTAAAAATAATTTTAAAATGAAAAATAAATGGAAAAATCAAAAAAATTCTTTTTTTAAATATTATTTTTGGAACTTGAATTAAATAAAAAAAATAAAAATAAAATAAAATAAATAAAAAAAAATGCATCTTACTGTCTCACAAAACTTTGATCGTCTCACATGAACCTAACTCTCTCTCTCTCTCTCTCTATATATATATATATATATATATATATATATATCTTAAATTTTCAACAATTATTCACAAAGTGAAACTATTATACGTTTTTTTTGTTTTTGTATATTTACAAGTATCTAATGTTGTTATATATTTCAATTAACTTTTTATTTTAACTTATGATTTTGACATATATAATTTCCCTAAATATATTTCTACAAGAATTACCAAATTCGAGTGATCCCCAAGTACTCGCTATTCGGTAGTCGACCGAACCGGTACCAAGTAACGACTTTTACTACCTTATATATATATATATATATATATATATATATATATATATATATATATATATATATATATATATATATATATATATATATATATATTGAATTTTTATAACTATATTTCCAAAACATTTTTTATAAAATAAAGAAGTTTCAGTTTAGTATTATTAGTTTCGGAAATCTCTCATAAAGTTTCAATATTTTTGGACAATTTACGATTCAATCCTCATTTTTATTTTTTGAATAGAAAAGTCATGATTAATTTATATTTTGTCATAGTTAACGAAATAGTCCTCATTATTTTAACATAAATGATAGATTATCGTATAAAATTATATAATCGAGACTTTTATGTTCACAAAATAATTGTTGGGATTAAATCGTAAAGTGGAGATTTCTTTATTAGCTTATAGTTATTATATAATCAATTTATTTATTTGATTCACTATGTGCACTTTCATATTAGTTTCCCTACGTTCTATGTGAAAGCTTTTCATATGCCTTAAGTCCTCAATTGATTTTGTTGGTACATTTACATATCATCATATGGATGGAGGTGATGTGACACTAATATAAAATCTTTTGAATGAGAAGTAGCGCGTTGAACCCCCGCACAAGGTTAGTACTGTAACATCCTGAGTCCAGGAGTGCAAGTTTGGGGTTCAAAGTGTAAATTTGAAGGGCAACTCGGCGAGTCCATGGGTGGACTCGGCGAGTAGGGTCGCGACTCAAGTCGCGTGTTAAGTGGCCAACTCGGCGAGTAGGCGCTGTGCGAAGAAAACCCTAATTTCGGGGAATGAGCCCTATATAAAGGAGATTATACCCTCTCCCCAGCCTCCTTACCTTCCCTTGAAGTCCAGAAAACCCTAGAAGCATGATTGTGAAGGATTTGAGTGCTTTTGAGCCATGGATAAGTGATTTGGAGGAAGATCTTGGAGAGTTAGGAGGCTTGGAGCAAGGGGCTTTACTTAGATTTGGATTCCTTGTTGTTGGGGGCTTCTCTTTGAGGTATTATCTCATTTTTGGGCTGCTATTCATGTAGATTCATCAATTTTGGGTTGTATGGAAAGTTTGGCTTGTGGTATATGGAGTTTGAAGGTTAGATCTGAGGTTGCTACCTCAGATCTGGAATGGAGAAGGTCTAGAGTGCATTAAAGTCCCTGTTACTGAGTGATTGGTGAATCCATGTTGTCCCAAACCCTAGCCCTAGAGTGTAAAATGCCTAGATCTCTTTGGATTCACGTAAAGTTTGCCACTTTACGTGATGGAAGGGTTGTAGAAGGGTAGATCTACATTTTGGATCAATTGCATGGCCTGAAAGGCTTTTGTATAGGTTAAGAACAAGTGGTACTCGGCGAGTCACAAGGGTGTACTCGACGAGTTGCTTGAAGGCGGGCAAGAACTCGATGAGTTTGAAGAACAACTCAGCGAGTTGGTTGAAGATAGCCTTGGACTCGGCAAGTCTGTTCTTGGACTCGGCGACTCTGTTCTTGAGGTCTTAGCCTTTCATGGTTAACCTAAGAATCGGTGAGTCAAGGGATGACTCAGTGAGTTGGAAAGGGGTCCTTTTCAGTATTGGGGGACTCGGCGAGTCAGCGGGCTGACTCGGCGAGTAGAGTCAGCCAGAAGGTTGACTTTGACTTTGACCAAGAGTCGACCAGTTGACTTCTAAGGGCATTTTGGTAATTGTTGGCTTTTGTTTGAGTTCAGTGTTGGTGCTAGCCAGTGGTGGAGATCGTGTCAGTGGTCGGAGGATCACGATCTTATCTTTCCAGTCAGCAGTTGCGAGGTGAGTTATCCTCACTATATCAACAGGGTCTAAGGTACCAAGGCCGGCACTTTATCGGATTGTAATCCAGGTATTGTTGTTATGTTGCTGTTTTACTATGTTTGCATCCTGGTAGTTAGGATGGTATTCGTTAGAGACCTGGTTAAGGTCGGTATCCTAGTATATAGGATGATGCTATGCTAGTGACCGGTTAGGTCAGTATCCTACTTAGAGTATGTTGTGTTACGTGATCTGCTAGATCGGTTTGATTGAATATGAATTGTTATATGATTGTATGTTTATGTGCATATGGTTGTTTGACTAGGGTTGGGTTGAGGCGGGACCTACTTTGTGCTGTAGGCCAACATACCCAGGGCGGACCGGTTATTCCGAAGGCCCAACGAGCAGTCCGGATAGGCTGTAGGCCCCACGAGGGCGGACCAGACGTGCCGAGGCTCGGAGAGTGGACCAAGCCGAGGTGCGGGCGGACCAGTCATACTGTAGACTAAGAGAGTGGACCGGGTGGATTGAAGGCCCGGTGCGGGCGGACCAACCACCCTGCAAACTCGATGTATATGGCAAGACGCGGAGGGTGGACCAGGTGGACTGTTGGCTGGTGTGACGTACCAGTCACACTGTAGACCCGATATGCATGGCAGTTATGTGATTCAATATGATATAGCATGTTATGTGTGTGGTATATGTGGTTGGTATTTTGGGGGTATCTCACTAAGCTTTCGGGCTTACAGTTGTGGTTTAATGTTTTTCAGGTTCTTCAGGAGACCGTGGCAAGGCAAAGGCGTGATCGTACTGCTCCTCGTGTTTATGTTTTATGATATGGACCCGGGAATACTCTGATAATAAATGTATTGAAAACCTTTTTGTAATAACGTGATTAAAAATGCGTTGGTTTTGAAAAGTTAAATTTTGTTGAAATTTTTGGTCGCTACAAGTTGGTATCAGAGCCTTGGTTTGAGTGAATTGGAGGAGCATTCGTGTGAATCCAGTCTCAAATCAGGGAGATTTTTTGAAAGAGAATTTAAAATGGTTTTCAAATTAAGTAAAAGGAGTATGCGGAGGTACGATCAGCCGGAGCCAGTAAGTAACCCCAAAATACCATACATGATATTTGTTTTCGAGCTTTGATAGAACAACATGCTAGTACTAGGCTAGGGATCTTCAGGATTTCATGATAATGTTGCCTATTTTATGATGCCTGCTAGCCTAGGGTTTCCTTCTGTATGAGATTTTCAGTGTTCCTATAGGAGTGAGGATTGAGCGCTTGCTATGTATATTTGTCACTAGGGTGTTGTGGTAGTACTTCATACAAATATGGGTAGGTGTGGAAGGTAGTATGGGCCCGTACTACTGAAAGCACAGGACCCATATGCGTATCAGGGAAACCATGACCTCTAGGGTTGGATTGGGAGTTGGTTCCCGGGTTAGTGGGAAGTATCTGAGATTTTGTGATGTTTTTTAGTATGGTGGTCACGAGGCATGCTGGGAGTGGATCCGGGTCGGGATCGGGAGCAGAAGAGGGAGGTCAGGGTGGGTCAGTACCGCCCGAGGTTATTGGTTAGATGAGCACAGGCGAGTTGGATGCCAGAATTCGTGAGATCCTGCACGATGAGGTTGCTGCGTTGTTCCAGGCCGAGCTGTCGAAACTGTTTGGGTCAATCAAGACTGCCATTGTTGAGTATTTTGATGAGCGTTATGCGGCTCTCACAGAGATGGCTGCCGCGGCAGCTACAACGGCTGTAGCAGCAGCAAGGGAGGAGCTGGTAGAGGTTTCCAGTATCGGGACTTCGATAATACGAAGCCCCCTACCTTTGATGGAGTTCAGGACCCGATTGTTGCTATGAGATGGTTGTCAGACGTGGAAGAGTGTTTCTTCACGTGTTCATGCCCTGCTGATCAGAGGGTGAGGTGTGCTCTGAACCTGTTGAGGTTTGGGGCGAAGGATTGGTGGAGATTGACTACGGGGTCATATTCGGATGCTCAGAGGGCTGCGGTTTAATGGGATCAGTTCCGAGAGATGTTTAGCACTCGTTATGTTCTGCGTGTTGAGAGGGAGAGATTGGCCCAAGAGTTCCTTGAGCTGAAGTAGGATTCGGAGTCAGTGACGGAGATCACCAGGATGTTCACTGAGAGGGCGATGTTTTGCCACGAGTTTGCTTCGGAGCAGGCTCAAATGTCCTAATATCTGAGTATGCTCAAGAGGGATATCAGATAGTTTATGTCTATGCAGAGGTGCGAGATCTTGTTAGAGTTGTAGGAGGCCTCCAGGTGGCGTGAGTTGGAGATTGAGTTGCGGTTGCGAGAGAAGAGGCAGGCTCCAGTGCAGTCGCAGCCGGCGCCGAAACGGTCTAAGACCGTTGATTCTAGATTGGGAGATCAGAGTAGCCACACTTGTGGGAAGTGTGAGAGGGGTCACACCGGAGTTTGTCGATCCAGTGGTGCATACCGCAAGTGCGGAAAGGAGGGGCACTACACGAGGGATTGTCGGCAGGGAGTCCCGGGTCGGGATTTGAGTATATGTTATCTTTGTCATGAGGTTGGGCACTTGAGAGTCAACTATCCACAGCTTGCTGCGGGACCGATGCAGGCTCCAACACCGGCCACATTGAGGATCACGGATGGAGATCAGGGTGGAGCGGAGCCCCCAAAGGCTCAGGGTCGTGCTTTTCAGCTTACATCGGAGGAGGTCAGGGCAGTACCGGATGCAGCTGCGGGTATGTTTCTTCTTATTGTCTTATTATTTAATGATTATTGTGGAATATTTTTTATCTGCTATTCTCGTTGCGTGGTTTTCAGTGTTGTATTCTTTGATTTTGAGGGTTATGGCATGGTTATGGGCTTAGTGTTAGAAATTTCGTTGATTATCATTCATGAGGGTTGTTCGTGGGAATCGGGTGTTGGTCTGGATATCGGGTAGCATCTGCAGTCTGAGGAGTGGTTAGCTGAAGATCGAGTTTCTTTCAAGTCTGGGATGATCAGTGTTGATGTGTGATTTGTGAAGGTTGCTCGTGTTAGTGGGAATCGGTTCGTGTGTAAGTGTTTGTGTCGGGAAGGTTTGTTGAGGAAGGTCGGCAATGGCGACTGGTGGTTGATAGTCAGTACTCTAAGTGGGGGAGAATTGGAGAATTCTCTGGGAAAAAAATCGATGATTATGAAAGGTCGTTTAGCTACATGGGATTCAGTAGGGTCTCGGTCAGCTAAAGGCGTTGGCTGGTATGAGTAAATGGCAGGCGTGCGAGGCAGGATACAGACCATTAGCGATTGATTGTGGAAGGCCTAGGATCGGGCCGGGACTGAGTATATGGGATGGAGGTAGAGTTCAGAACCCCTAGAGGGCTAGAACAGTATGCATAGGAGGAGTTTCCCGAAGGAGTAACTCGGAATGTTGATTGCTAGTTGAGCGGTCCGGATAGACTGAAGGCCAGTAGGCGTACCAGTCAGGCCGAAGGCTCGTAGGACGATCTAGCCAGATTGAAGGCCTTGGAGGGCGGTCCAGGTCTGCTGAAGGTTATAAGAGTGGTCCAGTTTGGCTGAAGGCCTGGTAAGGCGGTCCAGTCATGCTGAAGATGCTGCATGTGTCGTTAGATCGGTGCGAGGAAATGGATTGAGTATGTCGCGATATGTTAGCGTTAGAAGGTTTGGCCCCAGATATTGATCATGATGGGAAGTTGAGCATGGACTTAAGAGTCTTCGTGAGTGGATTCAGAGTATGTATGGTGCATGGGATAGCGGTTATGCCATAAGGAAATGGTGTAGTATTGGGTGAGCACCGTGGCACTTGTGGTAGTGTCAGGGCAGTCAAGTGGATCTCCTTGGTAAGGAAAAAGGAAAGGAATGTAGCTCCGAGAGGGAGTGTAAGTCATGGAAGTGAAATCAGTAGTGCGAAGTTATGACTGAAGTGTTTCAATTATGGTTATTGCGCAGTGTGTGCGACAATGATATGGAATTACATCTGGTTTGGATGTCTGCCGAGGTCACGGAAGGAAATTCCGAGGGTGTAAAGTCAAGAGGCTCATAAGGGATGCAGAGATGGAGTCTTGGATTCCCAGCTTGATTTCAGTTAAGAAATTGTGTATGTAGTATCCTGGGGGATGTTTGGAGGAATTGTTAGTGTATCGGGCTTTCCCAACCCGAGGATGCTAGAGCCTGTTCAGCATGGGTATGAGATTGCGGAAGGGAACTCATGAGAGTTGCTATGAGATTGAGGGATACGTCATCCTGTCAGCATGGAGTGGGTAAAGTGAATTCAGACCGGGATTCTGGTGGTTCAGGGATTAATCCTAGCTAACATGAGTCAAATGATTGTTGTGAATTGGAGCGAGCGAAGTATCAGGGAGTGGTACGCGGTGGTTAGGTGTGGTTATCAAAGGATGAGGCCGGTGGCCGGCTTGAAGCGGTGGTCAGGACACCGCAAGAGGAAAAGTTGGGTTTTGGGTTTCGATGGCTGTGTTTTGAAGAATATGGTTTGGTTAATGCCAGCAGGTGCATTGCAAGAGTAGTTCTGAAGTTGTGTTGCTGTAGGCTTCGAGGACGAAGCCTAATTTAAGTGGGGGAGAATTGTAACATCCTGAGTCCAGAAGTGCAAGTTCGGGGTTCAAAGTGTAAATTTGAAGGGCAACTCGGTGAGTCCATGGGTGGACTCGGCGAGTAGGGTCGTGACTCAGGTCGCGTGTTAAGTCACCAACTCGGCGACTCCAAAGCTGGACTCGGCGAGTAGGTGATGTGCGAAGAAAACCCTAATTTCGGGGAATGAGCCCTATATAAAGGACATTATACCCTCTCCCCAGCCTCCTTACCTTCCCTTGAAGTCCAGAAAACCCTAGAAGCATGATTGTGAAGGATTTGAGTGGTTTTGAGCCTTGGAGAGGTGATTTGGAGGAAGATCTTGGAGAGTTAGGAAGCTTGGCGCAAAGGGCTTTGCTTAAATTCGGATTCCTTGCTGTTGGGGGCTTCTCTTTGAGGTATTATATCATTTTTGGGCAGCTATTCATGTAGATTCATTATTTTTGGGTTGTATGGAAAGTTTGGCTTGTGGTACATGGAGTTTGAAGGTTAGATCTGAGGTTGCTACCTCAGATCTGGAATGGAGAAGGTCTAAAGTGCATTAAAGTCCCTGTTACTGAGTGATTGGTGAAGCCATCTTGTCCCAAACCCTATCCCTAGAGTGTAAAATGCTTAGATCTCTTTGGATTCACGTAAAGTTTGCCACTTTACATGATGGAAGGGTTGTAGAAGGGTAGATCTACGTTTTTGATCAATTGCATGGCCTGAAAGGCTTCTGTATGGGTTAAGAACAAGTGGTACTTGGCGAGTCACAAGGGTGTACTCGGCGAGTTGCTTGAAGGCGGGCAAGAACTTGACGAGTTTGAAGAACAACTCGGCGAGTTGGTTGAAGATATCCTTGGACTCGGCGAGTCTGTTCTTGAGGTCTTAGCCTTTCATGGTTAAGCTAAGAATCGGTGAGTCAATAGATGATTCAGTGAGTTGGAAAGGGGTCCTTTTCAGTATTGGGGGACTCAGCGAGTCAGCGGGCTGACCTGGCCAGTAGAGTCAGCCAGAAGGTTGACTTTGACTTTGTCTTTGACCAAGAGTTGACCAGTTGACTTCTAAGGGCATTTTTGTAATTGTTGGCTTTTGTTTGAGTTCAGTGTTGGTGCTAGCCAGTGGTGGAGATCGTGTCAGTGGTCGGAGCATCTCGATCTGATCTTTCCAGTCAGCAGTTGCGAGGTGAGTTATCCTCACTATATCAACAGGGTCTAAGGCACCAAGGTCGGCACTTTATCGGATTGGAATCCGGGTATTGTTGTTATGTTGCTATTTTACTATGTTTGCATCCTAGTAGTTAGGATGGTATTCGTTAGAGACCTGGTTAAGGTCGGTATCCTGGTATATAGAATGATGTTATGCTAGTGACCGGTTAGGTCGGTATCCTGCTTAGAGTATGTTGTGTTACGTGATCTGCTACACCGATTTGATTGAATATGAATTGTTATATGATTGTATGTTTATGTGCACATGGTTGTTTGATTGGGGTTGGGTTGAGGCGGGACCTACTTTGTGCAGGCCGACTGAAGGCCCGGTGCAGGCGGACCAGTCATACTGTAGACTCAGAGAGTGGACCAGGTGGATTAAAGGCCCGGTGTGGGCGGACCAACCACCCTGCAGACTCGATGTATATGGTTAGACGCGGAGGGTGGACCAGGTGGACTGTTGGCCGGCGCGGCGGACCAGTCACACAGTAGACCCGATATGCATGGTTGTTCTGTGATTCGATATGATATAGCATGTTACGTGTGTGGTATATGTGGTTGGTATTTTGGGGGTATCTCACTAAGCTTTCGGGCTTACAGTTGTGGTTTAATGTTTCTCAGGTTCTTCAGGAGACTGTGGCAAGGCAAATGCATGATCATACCGCTCCTCGTGTTTATGTTTTATGATATGGACCTGGGAAGACTCTAATAATAAATGTATTGAAAACCTTTTTATAATAACGTGATTAAAAATGGGTTGTTTTTTAAAAGTTAAATTTTGTTGAAATTTTTGGTCGTTACAAATACATTGCATGGTTTTTCTTAACCACAAAGTTTAAAGGATAAAGTTGGGAATCGTTATCCATTAAGGATATGGTTTAGACCTAGTTTGAGCTTAGGAAGTCCTGGAACAGACTGGAAATAAGCTTAAGCAATTAAGTCATTCTGACTAATCACCACAGTGTGGTGGAGCCTCACTATGGCATAGTGGTCAGGCTGAGCATGCTTGTTTTGTCGTATTGCAACCACGGCGTGGCGGTCAGCTGTGGGTTGACTGTTGACTTTGACTAAGTTTGACCTTAGGTTATTTAGGGTATTTTAAGTGGTGTTTGAGATTGATCACTATTTGATGATTAGGTAACGAGTGAAGTTAAGATTCATAGCAGAGACCTATTAAACAATTTGTTCAGACTAAGAGGTGAATTTTCCTCACTATACTGTGGGTCGAAGGCACCAATGTCGACCCACTTGGTTGTGTATCTTGGTATATAGGATGTTTTTATAATGATTCGTTAGATATATATCCTAGTATATAGAGTGTTGTTATGCTATAGGGATCTGTTAGATCTGTATCCTGGTATATAGGATGTTGTTATACGGTAGTGATCTGTAGATCTACATTGTTTGTTTTTTGATTTGTTATATGGTATTTGTTATGTATATGTCAAAATAGTATGGTTGGATTGAGGCACTCCTGTTTTGTACGGAAGCCAACAAACCTCTGAGCAAGCCAGACATAAGTTGTGGGCCAGTAAGGCAAGCCAGACTTATGTTGTGGGCTCGAGAGCAAGCCAGACATAAGTTGTGGGTCAGTCAGGCAAGCCAGACATGAGCTGTGGGTTGGAAGGCAAGCCAGAGTCATATTATGGGCTTAAGGGTAATCTAGTCTATTAGTTTTGGACCCAATATACATGCTGTTATCTTTTTGCGTGGTGGTACTTTGGGGGAACTCATTAACCTTTGTGCTTATAGTCCAATTCATTATTTATGATATTTTAGATGATCGTTGCAAGAGAAGGCGTGATCGTACACATCCTTCGGATTTTATGTTATCAGATTTTAGGACACTCTTATTTAAAAACTATACTTTTGAAACAATGTTTTTATAGGAAATTATTGTGTTGGGGTTGTTTTGAAAAGGGAAATTTGTACCCTAATAGTTGGGATGTTACAAGTTAGTATCAGAGCCTTGGTTTGAGAGAATTGGATGAATATCCATGTGAATTTAGACTCAAAATAAGGTTCTGTAAAATTTTTTGAAATAGTATTCAAAATTAAATTCAAATTATTTTCAAAAGTAACCATGGAAGGATGAGATGTGTACGATCAGTCGGAAAAGGAAAGTTTACATGCAAGATACCCACATTGTTATTTGTTTATGATGCTATAACAGACTACATGCTAGTGACAAGCTTGGGATCTTCAAGAATTGTACGATAGAATTGGTTAATGTATGATGCTTAATAGCCTAGGATGACTTCTTATATGTTAAATGAAATTAACATCATTACTTTAGTTTCTTAGTGTCTGCAGCATATTTATATATAACAAAGATTCTATAACATGAGAATGCATGATTTAGATTTATTTCATGTTCTTTTCTAATTAAGGGCCTAGGGTAGAGTCAATTATTAGACTCTCTATGGGTTCAAGTCTTATGTATGATTAGCATGCACGAGTGTGTAATGTCCTAAAAATTATGTGGTAAAATTTTCATTTTTAATTCAAGCAAAACATTAATTATCTTTAAGTCAAACATTCATTATCCTTTTTCTAAATATTCAAAGGTACTTTATCAGAAAACATTTATCAGAGTACAATCCTAAAATCATCATAATGTGGAACATGGGTGGATGTGTTGTGATTAAGCTGAGCCCTTCCCTTTCAAACCGGAAGTACCTAAACCATAAGCATAAAAATCATAAGCACAAAGATTAGTGAGTTCCCTAAAATACCACATACCATGCATACCATTGGGCTTGACCCTCCTATTGGGCCCAACCCATCATAATAGGCCTACCCTTGCCAAATCAATGGGCCCAACCCAATCATATAAATGCAAAGTCACAAACATAGTTAGGACCTACCTAACATATTATAGGCCTAGCCCTTACTGATCCTTGGGCCTAGCCTAACATCCAATGGGCCTAGCCCGTCATATAATGGGAGTAGCCCAACATACTATGCAAGAGTCACAAAGAGTTCTAACATATCAGAACCTAGTGGGTCGGTATTGGTGCTTTCGACCCATGATAACAAAGAGGAGACTCACCTCAATTCGCTGATAATCAAATAATTGCTCGGGTTGTTGAACCGGATAAGTTCGCACCAACTAGAAATAACTAAAATCTTAATCAATAATTAACGCGATAAACGAAAATCCTAGGCCCACTCCATAAACCAACTTCCAATAGGGTAAAAGACCATTTTACCCTTTTCTTACTTGTCCCAAAACCAAGGCCCAACACAAATGCACAAAAAGCCTAAAATCCCAAAATGGGAACCTAAAGCCCAATATGGCCCGACTTCCTAATTGGGCCCAAAAACTATCATATGACCACTACCAAGAAAGCTCATAATCTAACCATGGTCCAAGGTCAGAAGTCTAATGGCCCAACAAGCCGAAACTCAAAAAGGTCCAAATATGACATACTGAGGAGTACGCCCTGTGTACTCGAGATGTATACCCCGCGTACTCATCCATGAAGCACAATGTACAAATGATTGATGCGCCGCCACCGATTACGATGACTGTACTCTTGTGTATGCCTAGCGTACTTAGCAGAAAGCCAAAAGTCTCAAAAAGCTCTTAATGGGTTAAGTCAAGTAGTCCAAAACATAGATCTGATCCCTATGCAAGGTCTTAACCAATAAAGTTGCCAACTTTACTATCTTACATGCCTTAATGGGACTCAACACTTAAAAAGAAGCTAAAATAGGGTTTTAATACTTGCATGAAACAAAATCTTCCATAAAGTTTGCATTTTTATAAATAAAGGACCTTATTGAGCTTATATCTAGCATTCATTACTTCTGAAGTAGATCAAAAGCTCATCTTTTGTAGCATACACGTTCAGTTATCGTGTATTGTAAAATATAAAAGTGAATAATATTAAGAAATATTATGTGAATTTGAATGTTGAATTCTAACAGATGGTTTTTACTAGAAATGAAATAAAATTATGTTTAGAATCACTCGGAAAATATTGGAAGTCTTATGAGATTCCAATCAAATGTTAAATATTGAAATTTAACAAAAATATAAAATTTGAAATAAGTAAAATTTTATTATTCAAAGTTGTAGATAATTTTGTTAGAAACATTTAGGCGAAAACCTCATTGAAATCCAAGTTATAACGAAGAAACTATGATCAATCGAAGATTCGCGACAAAACTGGTACTACACCGAATGACGTAAAAAGTGAGTTTTTATAAAATGATGTAAAAAGTGAGTTTTTTTATAAACTACTTTTTAGGCTTGGTGATCTAAATGAAAGTTGTAGTATTCGTTAAACCGTGAATTTTGATAAAAAGAACGTTAAAATCTGACTTCGCATGAGGAAGTTATGATTTTTCTAAGTTTCGGTATAACAGTAGACAACTAAAAACTTGAAATAAAGATCGAGTGATTTTTAGCCAAAACAATCTAAACGAGAATCGAAGGTCTCATCAATAGTAGTACAACAGTAAACAAACAAAAGAAAATGGACGTTGACTGAAGAAGTTATGAATTTTTAACGGATTTTCGTGTCTCGGTCTGTTAAAAATAATAATATTAAAAATAAATCAAAATTAGCCGATGAAGTCTAAAAGAAAGTTGTATATCATAATTTCACCTACACGTGCATATAAAAAACGTTAAAAACGGAGCTCGTATGCGAAAGTTATGGATTTTTTAAGTTTGGGTCACAAAAACCGAGAAAAATCCCAAGAACTGAGAAATTTCGCATGAACGATACCCAAACACGTCATCCGGAATGTCGCATACATAATGCATGTCCGATGGATGTCGCGTTCTTCTCGAATCCAATATTTGGTCCAATCGTAAACTGACATGTGTCGCAATCGTGTCTCGGCCTTGCATACGATGTGTGTTACAACTCTCTCACACTGAAGGCTCTGCCAATCCGAGACCGCCACCTTCCCTCCACGTGTTGACCTGCGAACCAAGCCTCACTATTGTCGCCATGTGTCCGAGCCTCGCTGCCACTTGCCCCCTTCCTCTTGCTTCAGATCCGAGCCTTGCACCTATATAAGGGTGCGAGACCTCCCAGGTAAATGTTGGAAAATTGTCACTTTTCACCCTTATACTCATATTTTAACTGCTTCCCCTTCCCCTGAAGCCTTGGTATCAATTTTAACACTCGAAATTCTTTCCGAAGTACCCAAAGAGCCTGAGAAATTTATCTTTTCGGGTTGAAGTTCTACCCGCATAGGGCCCGGTTTTCAAGAAAGCTCTTGGTTTTCAACGAAGAAAGCCATTTATTATAACGAAGTGCTACACAAATTACTATTTTAACCCCCAGTTATATCACAGTGAGTTTCAATATAGGGACAATTGTATGTTATGTGTTATATGCTCAATGTGCTTTCCCATGTTATTACAATAATGAGCTATACCTTAGGCCACAAAGTGTATGACATAAACATCACTTGGGTACTGGTATGTAGCATTTGGCCATGAAGTGTATGACATAAGCATCACTTTGGCATAATAGAATACAAAGACATGGCTAAAAGCCTGTGTATTCTAGTGAATTATATTCTAAAATAAATAATTTTTCTATGCCTCTTGGGCTGAGGTCTTATTGATGTATATCAAGTGTTAAAATTATTATGTCTCATTGAATTCAAATCCTTGAATCTGATTATTCGTTGATATGGAAAGCCTGTCATATGATACTCATTTGCTTATCTTTTTCCGTATCCTTCTATGCTTCTGTCATATTGATATGTATATGGCATAATATTATATTTTAACTGTTATTGAACTCACTAAGCGTCATAAGCAACCAATATAGTTTTGTACTTGTAGAAGATATAGAATAGATAATATTATAACTTTTGTATTGTATTCTTGGGAAAGTTTGTAATATGTGTAAAAATTTGTAAAAATCTGAATAGTCAGTTTGTATCTAATCTATGTAAATAAGCGATCAATGTAAAATATTGTTTTATAAATGTGCATGTAGCATGTTTTGGAGTAACAATATTGTGAAGTATGAAAGTTTGGATCTTTCAGAAATATGATGTAATTTTAGAAAGAATGGAGAATAGGACTTTCATCTTTACTTCAAAAAACTCAAAAGCTTTTTACCTTAAAAGCTTGCAAATGAGAAGGTAATCCTGGATCTACAAGCTAAAAGCACTCCTCCGACACCTAAAAATCACTTTTCAAGCTCAATAATCACCACAAGCTCTTAGGGTTTCAAATCTTGGGTTTAAAGGGACGGTGGCTGAGGATAATAGGGTTTGGTGTTGAGTTAAGGAGCTTAAATAGGGTCCAAAATCCTAAATTAGGGTTTGCGTCAAATTGGAGTATGCCCTGCATACTCTCAGTATGCCCAACATACTCCTACTGATGTCCGTGATCCTTTTCCCTGGTACGCTCAACGTACCCCTATGTATGAATCGAATACTAGGGTTAGCCTTAAACCCTACCAACTTCCGAATGTCATAACTTCTTCATTATAACTCCATTTCCGATGATCCTTATAGCCACGGAAAGGTAACGAGATGCTCTACACTTATATTAACTCATACTTGCCTTAAAATTTCGTAATCTAAATATCTAATTTCTATAAAAGCTCGAACTAACACTTTATCGATATGCCCCTTGGGTCCAAAACATAAACAAAACTCCCGAATCATCTAATTTACATTAACCACATTCAAATAGATATAAATATCTCTTTTCTAAAGGCCCTAAGCCTTATGAAACCCAATCTTCAGGTCATGGCCCCACATTAGGAAACAATTCGAAATAGGGCGTTACCGAGTGGCCGTAGGGTTGGTGGAAGTTTGATGAGTGGGTGAAGTTCGTAGCAGGTTAGCATGAGGAATTATTAGCCACTCTTGAGAGGGTAAGGACATGATGAACGTGTATCCTAGATTCTTGGGCCTATATTTCGAGAATTTTGTACGAGGATTTGCCTGATTTTATTATGTCTTAGTGCCAGTCGACTCCACCGCTTAAATGTTGCTTGCTTTGTGCTTTGTGGGACTCATATTGATGTGAGTTAACTATCAAATGAATATGTTGAATTACATGCTATGAGGGTTAAATAATATTAGCGTGAAGGATTTGGTCCTATTGTGCAACTCTCGTTTGAGTCTAACCGTTCTAGAGTTGGGTCTTTTAGTAGAAAGATTATTTAAGTTTTGTTATATGTAACTGTATTCATGAAGTGGTTAGCTGAAAATAATAGGGGTTCTTCAGAAGCTGGTGGTAGGGGAGGTAGGGAATCCTAAGGAAGCCTAGGAAGTGCTTTAGTGAGGTTACTATGCTATTTAGCAGATGTTGGAGGTACCATCATGAGTAGTTAACTTAGAGGACTTGGGATGATTCTTGAGGAGAGTTTGGATAGGTGTGGAATGGAGTATTGGGCCTATAGTACTGGAAGCATAGGATCTATACTCGAATTGAGGGAAGATACAAGGATTCTAAGGAGCTGGTTGAGGGTAGATGACATGGTTGGTACCATGATTCATGGCAATGCTATTGTTTATGTTGATCTTTTGGTTATGGTTGTTTAGGATGAGGATGAGTCTGGTGATTGTTGGGCCTTAGTGGCCATTTCAGTTTGGGTTTTAACGGTGCAGACATAGGGGAGTTAGTTGAATTGGAGGTCTCGATGGCCTTGCTCAAGGTAGTTTCGGTTGATTCATGGGACTCAAGAGAGAAGTGATTGTTATGATAAGCTCAAGGATTACAACTAGAGGTTGAGTGATTGTAGATGGATTGGAATGTCACTATCTTTTGTAGAGGTTATATTATTCTAGCTTGTTGTGCCTAGAGGAAAGACAAAGCAAACATGTGATCTTTAGAGTTGGATTATAGACCCAACACAGGGCTAGATAGTTGCAGTTTTTTGTAGTAGGTATGGTAGTGTGGAAATGTGGAAGATGATCCTTGTGGTATGATTGCCTTGAGATGAGATCAAGGGTATTCTTTCTTTGAATATATCCAGTTCATGTGCTAGTTGATCGCTTCAGGTGATCAGGGAAGTAAATTGGGAAGGACAACTTATTTTGTCTCTGATGTATCCCAATTATGAGAATGATGCCTCTTGTATTTATCAATGATCCTCGCGATGATTTGACGATTAGGGATTTGCAGTCGAGGAGTGTAATAGTCTATTCATTTCTAGATAGGAAGTTGGTGTCATGATGGACTGTCAATTATTCCTTGTGCATCTACATGGAATTTTGGATGTTAGAAGCGGTTATGATTGGAAGTTGTTGAGGTTTCCATCTAAAAAAATGGAATCTCTTTGAGTTTGCTTGGTCTTTATTTAGAAGATCGGTTTACGTTATATTATACATTACAATGGCTTAGGGATACTATTGGTATGGGTTAGCCGATTTGAGTAATTGTTCGGTTTGAAATGTCAATTGATGGTAGTTCAAAACTTAAGTGGGGGAGAACTGGGTATTCTTCTTGGAGGATCATCGATATGTTCGAGTTTTTGGTTTCGAAAGAATGGTTTATAGGGATCCGCGATTTGGGTATGCAAGGCTTTGTATTTAGGAATGCAAGATTCGTCTTGGCGAAAAGAAGATGTTATAGGAAAGTTCGTTGTAACAATTGGTTCCATTTAGGATGACAATGAATAGATGAGGAGGTGCTAGGATCACTCAGGTTGAGTATCGGTTGTTGAGGGATTCGTCAGCTCATTGTAAGGATTGCTATTTATAGTCTATATTGGGCAGTTTTCGATCGGTAAATCAGTTTCTGAAATGGGTATGTTCTACATGGGTTCTGGTTTAGTAGTGTATTGGTGTGTTAGATTAAATGTCAGTGAATTCTAGATAAATTGGATATTTCGTTCATCTTCAAAGAGGAGATTCTTCAGAAGTTTTGAGTTGTACTAGTTCAAGTTCAATGGATTCATCAGCCTATTGTCAAGTCCGGCTAGAGTTTGGAAGATGTCCATTATTTTAGCAACAGTTCCGGTTAACTTTAAAAGTTTTATCGAGCAAGTTATGTATTGATGGGATCAGTTTCGATGGTTTATGTAACGACCGTAGATCCGGGCTAGTCAAATTAGAGATAATAAGGTTCAAAAATGACTTTTTGACAAACGATTATATAGAATAAATAATCTTAACGAAGTTTTAGAATACGTCTCAAGGGTTTCATACATATAAAGAACGCCAAAATGCGAGTTATAACGAAGAAGTTACGGTCCGTCGAAGTTTTATGGTAAAATCGGCACGACACCGGGAGGCATAAATAGTGAATTTACGATGGAAGACTTTTTAGCCTTATAAATTTAAACAAAATTTGTATTATACGTTAAACCGAGAACATACAAAAAAGATCGCTCAAAACTGACTTCGTATGAGGAAGTTATGAATTTTCTAAGATTTGGCTTAGCACTGCACAACCCGAAACTCGAATTTTAGATCTAGCGGCTTTTGGCCTACGCGACCTAAATGAGAATTAGAGATCTTATTAATAGGAACTCAACGGTAAAAATACAGACAAAAACAGAGTCTGTATGTAGAAGTTATGAATTTTACGCGAACATTTAACAGTATAATCTCCTCGTAGTGTTAAATTTAAGATCAGTCAAGAATTAGCTGACGGAGTCAAAATTAAAGTTGTAAATCTTATTTTTTCCTACGCGTGGATATAAAGAATGTCAAAAATGGAGCTCTTATATAAAAGCTAAGGATTTTAGAAGTCGTAAGTGTGTTGTGCGAAAATGGGTGACGTGACACAATCTTGGCCATTGTTTTCTCCCCAAGTCTTGCCACCAGATGGTGATATGTGGCACCAAGTTCAGCCATATTTCACCCTATAAATAGAACCTCTCCCACCCTCATTTTCTTCACACCTTTCCCATTCTTTCTTCTGTTTACTCTCTCTTTAGAACCTCTCTCTAACCCCGACCCCCCCCCCCCTTTCGAAAAGCCTAGGGAACCTCCCTAGCACGAGGCGGAAGCCCCAGAGTGATTAATGACTCTGAGAAGAAGAGCTTTTTGGCTTGGGAACACTTCTCCAAGAAAAGCCCGGTTTTCTATAAAGCCCGTTGTTTCGTCGAAGGAAATTATTTTTAAGAAGCGAGGCGTTGTTTGAGTTCGGAATCACCACCTTTTCAAGTGAGTGCATGGTCCCTTTCATCTTACACATAGATATGAAGTATTTAATATAAATTGCATGCTATGTGTGCATATTGTCTGAATACTTGCTATCTATGTTGGGTGAAATATTTTTATACACGTTTTAAATGATTTGAACTGTATATGTATTTTATATCTACAAAATGTGTTGGGTAAAACACGGGTAGATGTAATAGTTTTTGTGTGACCAAATAAAATAATAAGAGGCCTCGGTATAGATGTTATTGATGATCCAGTCATCTAGCGGAGTATAGATGACGACCACAGACTATTCTAGATAGTCCAGTGGAACGCTAGCAAGCTCACAACCTGTAGGTGTTTATTTGAAGATGTGCTGACTGGCAGTACTCCATCCCCTACATGGTTGCCTTATTTGACATGAATTGCGGAGGAACCCCGGAAGCATGTGTTGTCACCCCGATGGAAGTCCTTAGACTAGGTCCCTTGTGTTATATGTTTTAGGAATGTAAAGTAAGGATAACGGGAACGGGTAATCGGTTTGGTTTGGTTTGATAAAGTTAATAAACTTATTTATTGTGGGTTGAAAACCCTATGAACTCACCAGGTTTCCCATCCTAACCCAATCAATTTATTTATATTACATGTGTTGATATGAATTCACAATACACTGAGAGATTAAGGAGATGTAAATCATCAGTGATAATGAATGTAAGTTATGTTTATGCTTATGTTTATGCATTGGCGATGACATCCCAAATGTTTTAAAAAATAATAAAAATACTTTTCTTCGGAAATGATTTGATAACGTATTTATAATGTTTTACTGTGAACAAATTCCGCAACATTTTTATTAAAAGAGGTACTCTGATTTTTATAAAGCATAAACAAAATCGGTCTTTTTTGGCCGTGAAAATGGGAATGTCACAGTTTATGAGGGTGTTTTTGTTCATGGTTGAAGGTCATCATTTCATTAGATCTACTAGTACTTCACCTTTAGGTAAGGTTATGAGGAAGCAGAAATGCAATAGATCTAGGGTTGGTTATGGGATTTTCTTGAGGGTGTGTATGGTGATAAGTTCATTAAATATTGTCATGAGGGATGTACAGAGGGAGAGTATGATAGCATGAGAGTACTTGGCTCAATTTATGGGTATAGTTCTTTATTGATTTTTAGCCTTTATATTGGAACAAGAGTACAACCACCTATCTCATTCTGGTTGTGTATGATCATGATTTCATGTTAGTAGCAGCCTGTCCTTTGAAAGGATTAGTGCATGGTGAAAGAGTATGGCCCATGAATATTTTATCGTTTTAGTGGTTAGAAAGTGTCACGATGTATCGTGAACCAGTGGTCATATGTTTCAGATGGGCGGGACTCAGTAGTTATTTGATTAAGACTTTTATGTCTCCAGATTGTTAGTCTTATTGGCATGTTTGGGATCGGTATTCTTTTAGGAGGCCAAGATACTAGGAGCATTTTAGACATGGACTGAGGGTCGGGAAGGGCATTCCAGACTCATGTTGTGGTCTCGGAGGCAATTCAGACTTATGTTGAGGACCTTGTAGGGGAATTCAAGACATAGGTCATGGGCCCAGTGTTCATGTTTGTTTATTTTTCCAAGTGTAGTTATTAGTTATCAGATCAGAGGTAAACCCGAGTGTAGTTAATGGTTATCAGATCAGGGGGAAGCTCGAGCGTGGTTATATGATAATCAAATCGAGAGTAGACTTGATTGTGGACAACAGATAGCAAGTATATTGAGATGAATGAGTGCTTGGGTTAGTCTTGTATGCGACCTATTAACTTCCGTTCGGATCTCGTCCGTGCATTTGTATGTTGAGTATTATTTTTGCATGTTTTGATGGTGTTCCTAGTCAGGGACTAAGGGTACGTACGACGAACAGATGATCGCCAGTCCTAAAGAATATTTCTAAAGTTTACAACTGAGGGCTTCCTGGTAGCTTATCGATATACTTGGCCATTTTGGGTGATGGCCAGGGTTAGCAAGGTAGCTTACAAGCTAGATTTGCCTAAGGAGCTCAGTCAGATCCACAACACCTTCCACATTTCACAGTTTCGGAAATGTGTAGCTGAGGATTCAACAATTGTCCCTTTGGAGGATATTCATGTGGATGATTGCCTGAATTCTGTTGAGAGACCGGTGGCGATTTTGGATAGGAAGACAAATACCCCACGCAAGAAGGAGGTGCCTTTGGTAAAGTTCCAGTGGCCGCATCAGAAGAGTTCCGAGTGGACATGGGAATCTGAGGCAGAGATGCGTGAGAATTACCCTGAGTTATTCGTAGTTAAGGACTTCGAGAATGAACTCTAATTCAAGTGGCGGAGAATCGTAACACCCGTTTCAGGTAAAATTTAATATTCAAATGATAATGTTTTTTGGGTGGCCACGGCGTAGCGGAGCCTCACCAAGGTGTGACATTATCTTTTGGGTCGCAGGTTTTTATGGGCTACCACGGTGTGGTCATGAGGCACCATGGTGTGGCAACCAGTTTTTGTGAAACTCTAATCCTTTGGGCTTTGAGCCCTATTTAAAGCACAATATGGCTAGGGTTTCGAGGTCATTCAGCATTTATCTCTCTTTTAAGCTCTAAAACCCTAACCCTAGCCTTCATCACTTTTGAAATTTCATTCTTCATACTTTGTTGGCACTTTTGAAAGAGAAGGAAACCCTTGGTGAGGATTACCATCTTGCAAGCAGCATATTCAACTTCTATGTAATGCTCGTGTTTCTTGGCTAACTACTAAAGATGATGTAATAGTCTAAGTTAACCTCTGTAACTCGTTTTAAAGTAATAAAGAGGAGTTATGTGAATATTATGTAAATTTTTTGCTTATTTACTTAATTATTATGATTTAATAAGTTAAGAATAAAAATAAGCATCAAAATAAAATGTCAGATAAACCCAATATCTATGTATAAAGTTGTAGTGGTTGAAATAAGGATTCCAGAGATATAAAGAATACCTAAATCTGAGTTATAACGAATGAGTTATGACATGTCGAAGTTTCACGACAAAACCGACACAACGCTATGTGACGTAAAAAGTAAATTTTTGTTAAAGTGCTTTTTAGCCTTAGTGATCTAAACAAAAATCGTAGAATACGTTAAACCGAGAGTGTCCATAAAAAGAATATCCTAATCTAACTTCGTATGAGTAAGTTATAATTTTTTGAACTTTTGACTTAGTAGTATGCAGCCCAAAACACGAAATTTAGATCGGGTGATTTTTTGCAAAACAATCTAAATGAGAATCAAAGATCTTGTTAATTGTAGTTTAACGGTAAAAAGACAGACGAAAACAGACGTCGGATGAAGAAGTTATGAATTTTTAACAGACTTTTCATGTCCCGACATGTTAAAAATATAACTTTAAAAATAGACTCAAAGTTAGCCAATAGAGTCTAAACGAAAGTTGTAGAGCATAGTCTCACCAACGCGTAGATAAAAAGAACGTAAAAAACAGAGCTCGTATGCATAAGTTATGATATTTTAAAGTTTGATAAATGGAGGTACGCCCAACATAAATGAGTATGCCCAGCGTAATCATGTTCGGGGTCCGAAATTGACCACGTAGCCTACTCCATCGAATGGTCGATGTGTGCTCGTATCCTTGATGCATCCGGTGCAATCTCTTAGTACGCCCAACGTACTCGGTGTATGCCTAGCATACTGGACCGCCTCGCAGTACGCCCAACGTACATGGATATTACGCCCAACGTAAATCGAGGTTCCAGCCCCTATAAATAGGACTTGAGGGCTGCTGGGTTTTTGTTTATTTCTTTTAAATCTTTCACCCCTAAACTCTCTCCTAAATTGCAAGAAATACCCCCAAAGCCTAGTATATCGTCTTAGTGTCCGAAGCAAGTCCCAACGCTCCGAAGTTCCTGAGAAAATTATATTTTCAAGCCGAAACTTTGTCCGCGTGAAGCCTGGTTTTTGAGAAAATATATCGGTTTCATCGAAGAATATTGTTTTAAGTAACGAAGTGTTGCCTGATTTTTGTTAAAACAAGTGAGTGTATAGTCACTTTCATCTTACACATAGATATGAAGTAGTTTCTATAAAATACGTGTTATGTGTAATTATATTTTTTGTTTATTTGAGATGAATGTTTTATACAGGTTTTAAACTGCATATGTATTTTTATCTTCAAAAATATTGGGTAAAACATGGGTAGATAGTTGATGTGTGATGAAACAAAATGATGAGAGGCCTCGATGTTATTGTGATTCAGTCATCTAGCGGAGTATGGATGACAACCATAGACTTTTCTAGATAGTCCTGTGGAACGCCGGAAGGCTCGCAACCTTTAGGTGTTCACGAGATTGGGTGTTCATTTACTAAACTCCATCCCCTACATGGTTGCCTTATTTGACATAAATTGTTGGGAAACCCCCAAATCAATGTTGTCGCCCGATGAAAATGTTTAGGCTAGGTCTCTTGTGATAGTTGTTTTAGAGACGTAAAGTGAGGATAACGGGAATGTGTAATCGGGTTATTATTGTTTGACGAAACTAATAAATTTAATTGTTGTGGGTTCAAAACCCTATATGCTCACCAAGCTCCCAAGACTGACCCACTCAGTTTTCTGTATTACAGGTAGTTGACCCCGAGCGTAGTTTGGAGGTTTAAGAGGGATTTTGATTTATAAGTCAGTAGTTGTAAATATCTGTTGTGAGGCTTATAATTTACTATTTATGCTTTTGGTCTGTCTTAGAACATTACATCCCGAGGTTTTTGATATATAATGAAAATATTTATTTCTTTAAGAAATGATTGGTTAAAATTTTATTATATTATTTTTAGAAACAAATTCCGCAACATCTTTTGGAAAATTACTTTGATTTTATTTTAAAAGCATAAACTAAATCGGTATTTTTTGGCCGAGAAAATTGGAGATGTTACAGTTGGTATAAGAGCATTAGTTTAAGCGAACTAGGAATTTGTAGGATTTATAGACTTAAACTTAGAATGTTAAGTGATGATTGTGAGATGAATGTCTACCATAGTTTTGACATGAGCTCTAGTATATTTTAGGAAAGATGCCTAAAATACTTTTATGTGCTAAATGTTATATGTTTTCCATATATGATATTATTTGTTCGGATCTATGGTCTGTTGCCGACCAGATCTGGAAACCTTATGTGTTTAGGATTCTAAGCGTATGACTACAGTATTCGAACTAGCATGTAAACGTTTCGGAGTGATATAGATGATTTAAATATCTATTGTGAATGACGATCTAAATTCACCTTATTCAGTGCATAGATCAAAAATTGCAAGAACTAGAAGCGGAGTTGGAAACGCAAACGGAAACAGGAATCAACAGCCTCAACCACTAGCGATTGAGCAAGTACCTATTGCAGTAGTAGTACTTGAGCCAATAACAATGGATGGGGTACAAGTGATGATTTAGACGATGTTGGATCGTCCAATGGAGGAAAATAGACGTCTTCTTCAACAGAATCGTGAAGAACTCACAATACCAATTGAACAGCCTGAATTGAATGAAGGGAAATCGGAAGGAGGAAAATTCAGTGGGTTTGTTGGCCAAGGCAACCCACCTATAGATAGACGAAAAAAACCAAGATGAAGGAAATGATGGACTTGGATGCAAGTACAAAGAATTTTGATCTTGCAAACCATCAACCTTCATTGGAAAAGAAGATCTGATCGGAGTTATGGATTGGATCTTAGAGATGGAATTGGCCTTCATGACATGAGGTTGCAAGGGAAAACTACAAACCACATATGTCGTACATCAGTTCAAAAGTGGCGTCGTTCGTTGGTGGAAAACTCTGGGGAAAACCATAAGCCTAATGAGCCACTACAACTGACATGGCCAAAGTTCTTAGTATACTTTAAACGCAAGTTCTGCTCAGCCTAAAATCTTCTAGAGCTAGAGAACCAATTCTTGACGTTGAAGAAGGACAGCATGTCTATTGATGAATACACCAATGTCTTTATAGAAAAAATGGAGCTTACTTTGTGCATCGTTCCAGACGAGCTGACAAAATTTGACCGGTATCCAAAGGGACTTCCATGGGAGTATGTTGTGCCAGTGCGACAAGCACCTACTCTGGAGGCACCTATTTGGGCTGCCAAGTCTGTTGAGGAAATGATCAAGGGAAGAACCGCCAACAAGGTTGAAGTTGGTGATAAGAGAAAGTTTGAAGGAACTTCAGGTTCAAGCAAGAAAAACAAAATTTTGAAGTCTGATTCGAACAAGTTTGGAGGAAAAGGAAGCGAGGCGAAATGGTGTGATAAGTGCACAAAAAAGCACTTTGGGAAGTGTAGTGAGGAGGTGACTTGCTACAAGTATGGGAAAACTGGTCATTATGCCAATGGGTGTCCGTCCAATAAGAGTGTATGCTTTGGATGTAACGAGAAAGGGCATATTTTGAAAGATTGTCCAAAAAAAAAGGAGGCAGCAAAACCCAACATTCCACCAAAACCGAAGGCGATAGCCTTCCACATGACACTTGAAGCTAAAAAGGAAAAAGCTAATGTCGCTTCAGGTACCTTTATTGTAAATGAATTTCCTGCCCAAATTTTGTTTGATTTTGGAGCCAATTACTCCTTTTTTTCTCATGAATTTGGTAGAAAACTAGCTTTGCCTGTTGATAGACTAGTTAATGCTTTAATAGTTGAGGTTGCTAGTGGCAAGTTTATACCTGTTAGCCACTGCATGAAAAACATCTTCATCAACTTGAATGAGAATAAGTTCTACGAGGAATTATTGCCTATTGTGTTAAATAGTTTCAACATCGTGCTGGGAATGGATTCACTTAGCGCCAATGATGCTGAAATATTATGCAAGAAGAAGATAGTAAGAGTAAACCCACCAGGGAAAGAGTCTTTTATGGTGTATGGGGACAAACGCAAACTAAATTCTAGAATCATTTCCATAATGAAAGCCAGAAAGTGTTTGGGCAAGGGATGTATATTATATCTGACATTCGTGATCGATGCAAAGAAGGAGAAAAAGGAGGTGCAGAGTATACCAGTGGTGTGTGATTATCCAGAAGTATTTCCTGGAGATCTTCCTGGATTACCCCCTGATCGACAAGTAGAATTCCGTATTGACTTGTTTCTAGGAACGATGCCAATAGCAAAAGCACTGTACCGATTAGCACCAACAGAGATGAAGGAGCTTATGGCACAACTTCAGGAATTATTGGATAAAGCTTTCATTATACCTAGTTCATCTCCCTAGGGAGCTTCAGTGTTATTCGTAAAGAAGAAGGACGGAAGCATGCGAATGTGTATTGATTACAAAGAGCTGAATAAGGCAACAATAAAGAATAAGTATCTGTTGCCAAGGATTGATGACCTATTTGATCAGCTGCAACGTTCAATCTATTTTTCCAAGATTGACCTAAGGTTAGGATATCATCAGCTAAAGGTAAGAGAGCAGGATGTCGAGAAGACTGCTTTCAGAACAAAATATGGACACTACGGATTTTTGGTTATGTCATTTGGACTAATCAACACTCCAGTAGCGTTCATGGATTTAATGAATAGGGTTTGTAAACCATTACTTGATAAATTTGTGACAGTGTTCATAGATGACATTCTCAAAAAGTCAGGAGGAGCATGACAGACACTTGCAAGAAGTGTTAGAAGTATTAAAGAAGGAGATGTTATATGCAAAGTTCTCCAAATGTGATTTTTTGATTCAAGAAGTCCAATTTTTGGGTCATGTGGTTAACCAAGAATGTATTATGGTTAACACAACTAAGATTGAAGCTATAACAAAGTGGGAGCAACCAAAGAGTCCCACGGAGATCCGAAGCTTTATAGGATTAGCTAGATATTACCGAAGGTTTATCCAAGGATTTTCTTCGATCGCTACTCCATTAACATCTTTGACCCACAAAGGAGCTATTTATAATTGGAGTGATAAGCACAAAGAAGTATTCGAGTTGCTAAGGAAGAAATTATGTGAAGCACCGATTCTTTCTCTACCCGATGGAGTTGAAGACTTCGTTGTCTATAGCGATGCGTCTGTTGTTGGGTTGGTTTGTGTTCTAACCCAAAGAGAAAAGGTGATAGCATATGGATCTTGACAGTTGAAGGAACATGAAAAGAAATACCCCATTCATGATTTGGAGTTGGCAGCGGTAGTTTTCGCTCTAAGGATATGGAGGTATTACCTCTATGGCACGAAGTGCAAACTTTTCACTGATCATAAGAGCCTCCAATATCTATTTAATCAAAAGGAATTAAATATGAGGCAACGACACTGGCTAGAGTTACTAAAGGACTATGACTGTGAGATACTTTACCACCCCGATAAAGCTAATGTTGTCGCTGATGCTCTCAGTAGGAAAGTCAATCTTGAAAGAAAAAGGCCAAGAGCGTTGAGAATAGAAGTTGTCTCGACAATTATGGAGTGTATCAAGAAATCTCAAAAATAAGCTTCAGAGAAGAATGACCGAAAGGAAGAATGTTTGGGTAAAACGTTAATGTTCGGTATAAATAGTCATGGACTGAAAGTACTCCAAGATCGGATTTGGGTACCTAAGTCAGGAAGAATAAGAGATCTTCTGATGGAAGAAGCTCACAAAACCATGCACTTGATTCATCCTGGGAGCACTAAAATGTATAGGTACCTAAAACCCTACTACTGGTGGTCGACGATGAAGCTTGATGTTGCAAAGTATGTGGCCGAGTGTGTGACATGTGCAAGAGTTAAGGCACAACATCATAAACCATTTGGGAGTTTAGAACCTTTATCCATACCGATGGGTAAATGGGAGGACATTGCTATGGATTTTGTCACTAAACTTCCCAGAACTAAGAATGGTCACGACATGATTTGGGTAGTCATTGATCGTTTCACTAAGAGTACGCATTTCATAGCAACCAATGAGAAATGGTCTATGGATAAGCTTGCAAATTCTTATGTGAAGGAAATTTTGAGGCTTCATGGTGTTCCACTAACGATTGTATCATATCGTGACAGCCGTTTAACCTCACAATTTTGGAGAAGTCTACAAGAGGAATTGGGTACGAAATTGTGTTTGAGTACAGCTTACCACCCGCAGACTGATGGTCAGATCGAACGAACGATACAAACAATCGAAGATATTCTGAGAGCATGTTCCCTAGAATTCCAAGGTAACTGGGATGAACATTTACCTTTGGTATAACTTTCCTACAGTAATAGTTTCCACTCGAGCATAAAGATGGCACCTTATCAAGCTTTGTACGGATAGAAGTGTCGTACGTCGTCTTGTTGGCTTGATGCTGTAGAAAAGCAGTTTATCAGACCTGAAATAGTCCATCAGACTGCTGATAAGTTGAAAGTGATTAGGGAAAGGATGTTAGCAGCTCAAGATCGTCAAAAGAGCTATGCTAACAAGAAAGAAAACCGATAACATTCGAAATTGGTGATTCAGTTTTACTTAAAGTCTCGCTGTGGAAGGGACTTAAAGATTTGGTAAAAGAGGAAAGTTGAGTCCAAGATTTATTGGACCGTTAAAAGTTTTTCAGAGGATTGGGAATCAAGCTTACAAGCAAGAACTACCACAAGAACTATACGGTATTCATAACACCTTCCATGTGTGTTATTTAAGAAAGTTCACGGGAGATGTTCCCGACATAATTCTAATTTCTGAATTAAGGGTGGATGAAAGTAAGAGGTTAATCATAGAACCGGAGGCAATCGTTGATCGCAAGACTAAGAAATTAAGACGCAATATGGTCAAATTAGTGCTTGTACGATGGAAACATGCGAATGGGCCAAATCTCACCTGGGAAACGGAGAGTGACATGATGAGTCGCTATCCACATTTGTTTGTTGATGTGTGATTCCAAGGACAGAATCATCCTAAGGAGGAGATAATTGTAATGCCCGTGTTTCTGGGCTAACTACTAAAGATGATGTAATAGTCTAGGTTAACCTTTGTAACTCTTTTTGAAGTAATACAAAGGAATTATGTGAATTTTGTGCTTGTTTACTTAACTATTATGATTTAATAAATTAAGAATAAAAATAAGTGTCAAAATAAAGTTTCAGATAAACCCAATATCTATGTAAAAAGTTGTAGCGGTTGAAATACGGATTCCGGAGATATAAAGAATACCAAAATCCAAGTTATAATGAATGAGTTCTGACCTGTCGAAGTTTCGCGACAGAACCGACACAACGCTATGTGACGTAAAAAGTGAATTTCCGTTAAAGTGCTTTTTAGCCATAGTTATCTAAATGAAAATAGTAGAATACGTTAAGCCGAGAGCGTCCATAAAAAGAATGTCCAACTCTGACTTTGTATGAGTAAGTTATAATTTTTTGAAGATTTTACTTAGCAGTATGTAGCCCAAAACTCGAAATTTAGATCGGCTGAAAAGATCTAAACAAGAATCTAAGATCTTGTTAATTGTAGTTTAATGGTAAAATGAACGACAAAAACAGACGTTGGATGAAGAAGTTACGATTTTTTGACGGATTTTTTCCTGTCACGGGCTGTTAAAAATATAACTATAAAAATAAAGCCAAATTAGCCAAGGGAGTCTAAACGAAAGTTGTAGAGCATAGTATCATTTACACATGGATATAAAGAACTTCAAAAACAGAGCTCGTATGCGGAAGTTACGAATTTTTAAATTTTGATAAATGGGAGTACGCCAAGCATAAATGAGTACGTCCAGCGTACTCGTGTTCGGGGTTTAAAATTGGCCACGTAGCCTACTCCATCGAATGGTCAACGCGTGATCGTAGCCTTGATGCATCCGATACAATCCCTTAGTACGCCCAATGTATTCGGTGTACGCCCAGCATACTGGACCACCTCACAGTACGCCTAGCGTACATGGATATTACGCCCAACGTAATTCGAGGTTCCTGCACCTATAAATAGGACTCGAGGGCAGACGGGTTTTTGTTTATTTCTTTAACATCTTTCACCCCTAAATTCTCTCCTAAATTGCAAGAAATACCCCCAAAGCCTAGTATATCGTCTTAGCACCCGAAGCAAGTCCCAACGCTCCGAAGTTACCAAGAAAATTATATTTTCAGCCGAAACTCTACCCACGTGAAGCCCGTTTTTTGAGAAAATATCCCGGTTTCATCGAAGAATATTGTTTTAAGTAACGAAGTGCTGCCTGATTTTCATTAAAACAAGTAGGTGTATAGTTAATTTCATCTTACACATAGATATGAAGTATTTTCTATAAAATATGTGCTATGTGTAATTATATTGTTTGTTTATTTTAGACGAATGTTGAATGAATGTTTTACATAGGTTTTAAACTGTATATGTATTTTTATCTACAAAAATGCTGGGTAAAACATGGGTAGATAGTTGATGTGTGATGAAATAAAATGATGAAAGGCCTCGATGTTATTGTGATTCAGTCATCTAGCGGAGTATGGATGACAACCACAAACTTTTCTAGATAGTCCTGTGGAACGCTGGTAGGCTCGCAACCTATAGGTGTTAATGAGCTTGGGTGTTCATTTGTTGTACTCAATCCCCCACATGGTTGCCTTATTTGACATAAATTACTGGGAAACTCCCAAAGCAGTGTTGTCACCCGATGAGAATCCTTAGGCTAGGTCCCTTGTGATAGTTGTTTTAGGGACGTAAAGTGAGGATAACGGGAATGGGTAATCGGGTTATTGTTGTTTGATCAAACTAATTAATCCCAAGCCTGGCCCACTCAGTTTTCTGTATTACAGGTAGTGGACCCCGAGCGTAGTTTAGAGGTTGAATAGGGATTTTGAATTATAAGTCAGTAGTTCTAAATATCTGTTGGAAGGCTTATAATTTACTGTTTATGCTTTTGGTCTATCTTAGAACATGAAATCCCGAGGTTTTTGATACATAATGAAAATATTTATTTCTTTAAGAAATGTTTGGTTAAATTTTTATTATATTCTTTTGGGAACAAATTCCGCAACATCTTTTGGAAAATTACTCTGATTTTATTTTAATATGATAAACTAAATCGGTCTTTTCTGGCCAAGAAAATTGGGGATGTCACATTCTAGCTTCTCTTCTGGACTTAAGAGAGTGCTGAAGACCCAATCTTTTCTTTGCTAGGTTGTTAGATCCTTAATTTCGGCCACTTTTCTTCATGTTTGGTGGGTTTTGGTAGGCGAGATCTCATAAAGCTTGCAAATTTATAATCTATATGCCATTTGGAGCATTTAACTTTATGGATCTGAAGTAGACTTGAGTTTTGAGGCCATGCTTGGAATCTTGGCCTTTCTGCCCATGTTTTTTCCTAAAAATGGAAAGGGCATGCATGCCCCTAAAGCTTTGATTTTTATGGTCCATAAGGTGTTGGAAACCCTTCTGGAAACTTTGGAGAAGTAACTCTAAGGATTAAGTGCTTAATGCGGGATAGGTACTTTATGCTTCCATTAAGGTCTTAGGGTTTTAGATCTTGAGTTATGGGCAAGGTTTAAAGGATAATGTTAGAAACTGTATCCATCAAGGTTATGTTTTGGACCTAGTTTGAGCTTGGGAAATCTTGGAATGGACTGGAAATTAGCTTAAGGAATTAAGTCATTATCACCATGGTGTGGTGGTCAGACTGAGCATACCTGTTTTGTCGTATTGCAACCACGATGTGGCGGTCAGCTGTAGGTTGATCATTTACTTTGACTATTTTGAGTATTGTGAGTAGTATTTGAGATTGGTCACTATTTGATGATTAGGAGATGGGTGGAGCTGAGATTCAGAGCAAAGACCTATTTAGCAATTTATTCTGACTGAGAGGTAAGTTTTTCTCACTGTACTGTGGGTCGAAGGCATCAAATTTGGCCCACCTGGTTATATATCCTAGTATATAGGAGGTTATTATAGTGATCTGTTAGATTTGTATCCTGTTATATAGGATGTTGTTATGCTATAGGGATCAGTTAGATCTGTATCCTAGTATATAGGATGTAAGTCCCAAACTATGGATCCAAAACAGTAACCAATAAGATAACAGCAATCAAATAGAGTGTTAGAAGGGGTAGAAGAAGAATCAAAGCAAGCATGCACACATTTATATCATATAAATGTCAAGTACACCCTATCACACATACACTGTTCATACGTACCTGACAAGATTGACACAACCATTTATATACACCCCACACCAACACATATGAGTGCAGCCGCACACACATGTACGGCCGCACACGGCATGTGCGGCCGCACACACAAACACACAGACAGTTCTACCATCATACCACTACACTATTGCTCTATCAACCTACCAAGCTCTATACAAAAGAATGCCTAGCCCAAACCACAAAAGTATAGCCTTTCAATCTCCCCCTTAGTTTGAGGCTACCATAGACTTGGTATTCATTATGAGAGTTTTTCAAACAGCTTTAGATCAGACTTTCCCATGGATCCCATCCAAAGTCTCCCATTAATGATTGTGGCGACCATTCCAGTATATTCTTTGGCAGCAGCCTCCATGACATCCTTTCGAACTATGATTTAGTGACGAGACAAAGTACGGATATCTCTTTTTATGAATCTTAGAAGATCCTTAGCACTTATTACCCTTAAAACTTGTTCTCGATCCTTGAAATTTATGGCAACAGTGGCAATTTCATCATCGTATGCTCAGAATTCCATATTATCAAGGTATCCCTCACGAAAGTGTTGAGGGATAGGAATTTCCTTTTGTTGTTTCGTTGCTGGCCATAGGATAATCTTCATAGGCTCGCCTGATTCAGGATCCATAATTTCCTTATCTTTTATGTATAAGGCTCTTGCAGTTTTCATTCTAGAGAAGTTGTCCTTGACCTGCCTGTCAAGAAATCTTTTGAGGTTTGACGCACTTGGATCTTCTGAAGGATTATGGAACGGGGCTCTTGAAAGTTCAGCAAGATCCAATTTATTCCATGAGTTAAAATCATGAATACTTTTGTAATACATAGAAACACCAGAATTCCTCTTTACAGCCCACATATTCAATTCAAGATCAAAAGCCCACATTCGGATTCCGGATTGATCTCCATACTCGTCACCAAATGCTTTTTGAGATCTGTCACAGTCAGCATAGGATCTTTAGCTTTGTGATTCTCATTCGAACTTTTCATAAATAGTAATCCTTCACTTTAGCTCGCAGTGACGGTTCTCTTCCCTTGTTTGATTGTGATGAGAGGTCTACTGTTTTCAGGTTCTTTCTCAAACTGAATTACAATGGTAGTTGTTCTAGGAGGAGGTGGATCAACTGGAAAGTCATCACGAGTAGATTGGGTGGGAGCCATAAGAGGATCTTCAATTCCGTGCGGCTGTTGAAACAAAGCATTAACCTTATCACCGAAGGCATCATACAGAATATTCTTCAAACTGAAGTAAAAAGTTGTGATAGAGCCAAGATTTTTCTGTAGATCCTTAATCTGTTTCGACTTCATTTCATCTCTTTCTTTGAGTTCTTCTATATAAGAAGTGTGTTGTTCTAGTAGAATGCTCTTCTCTATGAGTTCTTGATTGAGAATACCAATTTCTTCCCGAAGCAGTGACACTGAAGTCTTGTCATCACCTGGATGTTTTTTCCTGAAAGATATGCCTTTACCCTAGGAGGAAGAAGTCGAACTATTTTGAGCAAGGTGCTTGGCCAATCTGATCGAGGCTTCATCCAGTGAAGGTCGTGTAGGAGAATACTCTGGAATAGAGGATGAACCACCTACATCAAATATAGACTGTAGTAGTGGTAGTAATGATAGTAGTGGTGGTAGAAGTGGCTAAGATTGGTGGTACTTGGCTTACAGAGGGCACTCCCAGTCTTGAATCAGATTGACTTCCTTTCAAAGGGGACTGGGAGGTTTGTTGCTGTGTTGACTCACTCAAAAATGGAGCAGAAGTAGAAACAGTTGAATCAGAGGGAGAAATCTCTGAAATCAAATCCCTTTGACCTGAAGAGACCGCCATATGCTTGGAAGAGGAGAGAAAAATTTTGAGAGCGTTAACTTCTTCCCCAGTCTTGGTTGCTGGTTGAGCGACTTCATTGACCTTTTTAAAGCACCGGCTGTCAAACCCCGAAAATGGACCTAATTCATCATCATCATGATTGAGTTCAATGCTTGAAGGGAGATAATCACTGGTCCCAGTAAAATCTATCTCTTTCAGAAAGTCAACATCTTCATGAAGATCCTCATTGCCTTCTTCAAACTGAGTTTCAACTTCCACATTGTGTAGACGACTGTGTTCCCCTGCCACTATTGTTATAGGAGAATCACGAACCTCTTTAATCTCTGGCTCTGAAGTTGAAATCACAACATCATCAGTCTCTGTAGGATTAGATTGATTTTCTGAATCTGATTGATCACTATCTTCAGCAAAAATTCCAAATCTTATTAAAGGGAATTTCCCTTCAAAAACAAACTTTCCACCCATTTTCTGCTTCATCAATCCAAAAGCACTTGGACCGACAGACATAAGATCCAGTGTCTCATTTCCTCTTTAGAGCTCAAAGTGCATGCCATTGAAGATAATTTGAAGAAATCTCAGGTACATCAAAAAATTGTCTCTCTTGTTTCCTTCAACATTTAGAATCAATTCATGCAAGATAAATTTTGAAAAATTAAACTCGATCCCTGAAGCCAAGGTTGTAATGGCTCCTGTGTTGAACAGAGAGATTTCGTTTGGTCTTGATCTCCTTCCGGAAATACAGCTCACAAATACATGAGCTAAATATTTCCAGCAAGGAGGAAGAAGTTTCTTGATGGTAGGAGGAAATGATCATTTATACCCCATGTGGTCTAGAACATCTTGAGTTTCATACACGTCAATTTACATAGAATACTCAGGCCTATCATTGATTTGAAGTGATTCTCGAATAACACTTTCTGAGATCAGAATCTTCTTTCCTTGTATAGTTGCTTCAAGATCCTTTTCTTCCTTTTCATCTTCCTTGACTATTGCACTTCTCCAAAAGTCTTTGATCAAATTATGATAAATCATCGGACTAGTCGTCAAAGCATGAACTAGACAACATTTCTTAAGACCATCAACAATGAATTTTAGATCATTATGAGCAGCTGGAGGATTTTCAAGAAAGATTGTTGAGTTGTGCACCTTTGCAAATTCAAGTTCTCCCATGTTAATCTGAAAAACAAACAAGCATACATTAGGGAAAAAGTTTTCAATTTTTGGGTATACAACCATACACCTATATGCATCTACACACAGAGTGTGTAGCTATACACAGTGCATAGTCGTACAATTATTCCAACTATTCATGGTCAGCCACACACAATGAAGTGTGCAACCGAACACGCAATTCATAACTCAAAGGATGTGTGCACCCACACACGTCATCAGCCGCACACAAGGAGGTGTGCAGCCGCACCTGTCATCGCCACACACAAGGAAGTGTGCAGCCGCACACGTCATCAGCCGCACACCAGGAATTGTGCAGCCGCACACAGTCCAGCCGCACACGCGTGTGCGATTGCACATGGTGTGTGCGGTCTCACACACACAGTCGGGAATAAAAACCCTCGATTAAGCATCTATTCTTGATCGTTTTTGCATAAAAATCACATTGAGAGTGTCAATTTAGCAGTTCTTACAGTTATTAAGCTTTAATTTCTGGAAAAATGATGGATTTGGATGATTTTAAAGAGAGAGAGAGAGAGAGAGAGAGAGAGATGATAGTGTCTTGTGCGGTTAAACTTTAGGAAGGTTAAACAGTGAATGAAAAAAGAACCGCACAGCCCCTTTTTATACTTTTCACACTTGGGCTTCCATTTCCTTTTTTTTTTATTAAAATAAAATCCCAAGCCCAATACTCAAAAATTTTAAAAAATAAATCATTTTGAGGATTAAAATTTTTATATCGCTTCTAAATAAAAAATAAAATAAAAATAAAATAAAATAAGATGACACAAAATAAAGGAAAATAATAAAAATTCAATTCTAATACTAACTTTAATCCTCTAACTAAATATTGATTAACCTTTTGTGATGTGGGATCAAAGTTGTTAGAAAATCTTTTTTCAATTTATCAGTACCTCCCCTTTCATGAATAAATCTGGTCGATCACTAGTACTGTGGTCCACTTAAACAAAAAAAAATTGTGACAAATTTTGGACATGCTATAAGTGACAAGACAATTTAATCCTATATTCCTAGATAAAACTTCCTACGGACCATTTATCTGACGACGGCCAAGGATATTGTTGTCCACCTAAATTAAGTAGTGAGATCTATAGACAATCTAGAATTGTTCAATTTTAGATTTACAAGAACATGTTTCCTGCTTCCTAATATACCCCAATAATCAAGAACTTCTGCGATACTCCTTACTTTAGGTGAGCAGGCTATTATTCATAGAGATGATAGATTTAGATTATGATTAATTATAGTTGTAGAGGGATTGAGAAGTAGAAGGTTCCATATGTTGTGTACCAGGTCGGATTGTTAATTACACAAAGGAAACAACATATGGCTAACATATAGGAAGAATTTCATAGATATAATATGCATAGAAATAAATTTGTATATGTTGCAGTCCAGTTCGGATCTCTTCCAATCACGTAAAGGAGGAAACATATCACTAAAAGTAAGAAAGAAAGAAAATAATTTTCTATAGACCTACTTTATCGGAATTCCCCAATCTCTCCGTCAATACCGGAACTAAGGATAGAATCCGTACATCGAGGAAAAGTAAAAACACAGTTCTAGATACGGGTTCTTTAGTCTGACTGGTGGATTCTCATGTACATCTCCTTGCTCAACCTATTCGAGCGTCGTATTGTTAGGCTGAACGGATCTATCCAGGTCAAGATTTGTCAAGTCATTTGATTTCTTAGGTTCATCTTTGCCTAGTCAAGTCCATTAAATTCATCGTGCCTACCAGTGCATCGAACACAGAGCCTAGACAATTCAGCTTTGGTACTTTACACAGACCCTGATTGCCTGTTATCACCTATTGATATCACTTCCCAACTCATCATTTCATAGAAATACTTTGTTTTTTTTATTTTTTATTTTCTATTGTTTTTGGATTTTTTTTTATTTTCAATTGTTTTTGGATTTTTTTTTAATTTTCTAATGTTTTTGGATTTTTGAATTTTCTAATTTTTGTTTGTTTGTTTGTTTGTTTGTTTGTTTGTTTGTTTATTTCTTCCCCTAAATTTGTGCGTGGAAGAGAATAAAAATAAAATGCGCAAATTTAAACTATCCTAAACAAAAATTAATCCTCAACGCGAATCATTTTTAAAAAATTGACCAGCACATCGAATCAAGCTTTGTTAAACGGCTTGGAGAACAAATCCGCTACATTATTTTCAAGGCGAACCTGTTCTAGCCGAATGAGCGAGCGCTCATAACATTCTCTAATAAAATGAATTTTGATATCGATGTTCTTGGTTTTTGAGTGTTGGGTTGGATTTTTAGCAATTTAGATCGCAGCCTCATTATCATAGTATATAGGGTTTCTTGAAAATTCAAACTGTAATCCAACAGCTGATGTTGGATCCATATGACTTGAGAACAGCAGGCAGATACAGTTACATATTCTGCTTCTGCTGTTGAGGTCGAGACAATATGCTGCTTCTTGCATTGCCAAGACACCAGCCTATCTCCAAGAAATTGACATCCGCCTGAAGTCGATTTCCTATCAAGTTCACAACCACCATAATTGCTGTCTGCAAAAGCGTAAAGGTCAAATTCGAAAATTTTCAAATACTAAAGACCCAATTTTGGGCTGCCTTTGATATACCGAAAAATTCTTTTAACAGCAGTAAGATGAGACATATTAGGATTACCCTGGTAGCGCGCGCATTGACAAACCGCAAACATAATGTTTGGGTGACTCGCAGTCAGATACATCAGCGATCCAATCATTGATCTGTAGTACGTGTGATCTACAGATTCGCCTTTAAGATCGGGAGTTAGCAATGGTCTCTCCGCAATGGGCGTCGAAGCAGTTTTAGTGTCTCTGAACCCGAACTTCTCGAGCATATCGTCCACATATTTGGCTTGATGAATAAGGATCCCGGATGAACACTATTTGACCTGAAGCCCAAAAAACATGGTCATCTCCCCCAATGAACTCATCTCGAACCGCTTTTTCATGACGTCCTCGAATTCTTTTCAAAGTTGAGTACTCGTCGACCTGAAGATGATATCGTCCACATATATTTGGACAAGAATCTGGTCTGAACCGACATGCTTGATGAATAGGGTTTGATCGATAGTTCCGCGTGAGTAGCCATGGTCAAGCAAGTGTTGTATGAGTGTAGCGTACCATGCTCTGGGAGCTTGATGCAATCCATACAAAGCATTGTCTAACTTGTAGACATGATTAGGAAGTTTGGAGTTAACAAACCCAGGGGGTTGGTCAACATAAATCTCCTCTTTCACCTTGCCATACAAGAAAGTTGTCTTGACATCCATTTGGTATACAGTAAAGTTCATGTGAGAAGCGTAAGCGAGGAAGATACGTATAGCCTCCAAGCACGCAACTGGAGCAAAAACCTTTGTATAATCAAGACCCTCAACTTGTCTAAACCTACGAACCACCAATCTCGCCTTATTTCTTACAGTTACATCCTAATCATCTTGCTTGTTCCAAAACACCCATCTAGTGTCTAGAGATTTCTTGCCTTTAGGGAGCTCCACCAACTTCCAAACCCCAAGCCTTTCGAATTGATTAACTTCGTCATGCATGGCACCAACCCAGCTAGGCTCATTCAAATCCATGTCGACATTCTTGGGCTCTATTTGAGAAATAAAGCTAGAGTAGAGACATGTGTTGACGTCTCCACTTCAACTTCTCATTCGAACACCATCGTTCAGCTGGCCAATGACATTGTCTATCGGATGATTGCGTTGTATGCGAGAGGGAATTTCGTGACTGATGTCATTGAATGTAACAAGAAGATTATGGATATTTATGGCTCCATCATGTGCTGAAGAATCCATGGTAGATGTACTGGCATCATGTGGTGAATTTGCTACAAACTCATTTGCGATTTGTTCGGGAAAAAGGAGTTCCATTAGATTTTGAGTCACATCGGAAGAATCTTGGTTCATGAACTTTCTTTCAACTGGAGTTAGAGGAGTGGCATCATCATCTGGAGCAACTTGTGATGTTGGAGACTCTAGAGAAGCAGTTAAAACAAATGACTCCACCGGAAGATCAGTAATAGAAACCAATGGCGGTCTGTAGACAACCTCTTCCTCATCGTCTTCAATTGTAGTCTTCGAGCCAGATGAAGACCCAGCGTGGTTATTAGACGACACACAAAAAGATTTGAATATATATGTGTAATCAAACAACTAATTAGGACCCACTCTAGCATCTATCTCATTCTCTTCAAGCCAACAAACATCGAAAGACTCCATAATTTGTTTTGTCTTCTTGTTGTATACCCGGTAAGTAGTACGAGCAGCGTAACCAACAAAATAACATTCATCAGCTTTGGCATTGAATTTAGGGTTAGATTCCAAGTGAAGAAGGGTGTAAGAGCAACCAAATACTCGGAAATGGCTGACAGATGGTTTGTGTCCATAGAGGATCTCATATGGAGTCTTCATCTGGGCTTTGTTGATCAGGACACAATTTTGAACATAACAAGTTGTGTTGATCGCCTCCGCCCAAAAGAAAACTGGAAGTTTAGAATCACAAAGCATCGTCCGTGCAACGTCTTGCAGTGTTCGATTCCTCCGTTCAGCAACACCGTTTTGTTGTGGTGTTCGGACGGAGCTAAATTGACGCAATATCCCTTTCTCAGTGCAAAAATGATCAAGAACAGCGTTCTTGAATTCAGTTTCATTATCTGTACGAAGCGCCTTCACTTGGTGGTTGGTTTGGTTCTCTATCATCATAATGAACTTCTTGATAAGATTGGCTATCCCAGCTTTGTTGGAAAGAATGAAAACCCACGTGAAACGAGATAAATCGTCTATCACAATGAGATAATATGAATTCCGATTGATGTTGAGGACGTTGACCGGACCAAACAGGTCCATATGCAACATTTGGAGCACCTGACTAATGGAGTTGACCTGCTTTGGCAGATGTGGTTTCCGATGGTGTTTTCCTTGAGCACAAGAAACACATTTCTCAAAAGTAATGAAATCTATGACAGGAAGTCCACGGACCATTTCGTTCTTAGCAAGACGATTCAGATTCTTTGCATTTGCATGACCGAGTCAACGATGCTACAACATTGCCTTATGCTTTGAGACTTTTGAAAAGAGACAAGTGACTTAATTGGGAACATTTTTGTTCATGTCGATAATAAAGGCATTCCCATCCCGCTTTGATTTTACGAGAATCCACTCTTCCGGAATGACAATGCCCGACTTTAAGATCATACATTCTTTATCTGTGAAGTGAGTTGAGTAGCCTTTGTCGCAAATATGGGACACGCTTAACAATTTGTGCTTTAATTCATGGGCATAATTAACATTTTCAAAACTTAGCACTCCATTTGAAACAGTTCCATTCTGAGTTATCTTTCTGCCTTCACCGCCCGCAAAGGAGACATATCCCCATTAGTTGTCTAAATGTCGCATAGTTGGGATATAACTCCAGTCATGTGCCGGGAGCAGCCACCGTCGACATACCAAGTTCTGACGATATTCCTCCGCAACTGTCCCTACACGATGAGTGGAATTATTTAGATTTAGGAACCCAGGTCATCACAATCCTGGGTTTAACCTTTACTTTCACAGATTTTTCATTTGAATCTTCCTTTTCATTAGATTTAGTGGTTAATGGTGACTGATCTGAATTCAATTTTGGGACCCACATAAAATTAGGTTTTGAAACTTTATTAGTTTGCTTCAAACCGGTGGATTTTCCACTCAAAGACCGGTCCTGCCCTTTGACAAAATCGATTTAGGCTTAGCCTGAGTTAATTTTGGCAAACTATTATTGAATTTATGGAAAACCTGTTTAGTCTTTTGAAAATTTGCCATTTTCTTGTTTGGATTTATGTTCAAGTCACCATTCCGAGAACGAATTCTGGGGGATTTTCTAGTTAAAGATCATCCCCGAAATTCATTCTCTCCTCTTTTTGATGTGTGAGATACAAACATCCGGTTTAAACAGTTTCTTGCAATGTGTCCAGTAGTGTCACAGTTAAAACTGACATGTTTATTATCATTGTTTTTTGACATTATTTTTGATAGATTTCTTTTTTTTTTTTTTATTTCTAACACTTTCACATTTGCAAGAACAATCATAGGATTTTGAAGTAAATGTGGAAGGTGTAGAAGCATTTAAATCAGACAAAGATACATTCTCAGACAACGCATTATCAGTTGTAATCTTATCATCAGAAAAAACAATACCATCAGACACAAAATTGTTTAAATTCGAATTGAATGCAGACTCATTACACAGACTCACACCAAACTTTGACACATCATCATTATTAGAGTTAAGAACATCAGACTTTTCATCTCTTTGCTCCCCCTGAGCTATGGACTTATCTGCACTCATATTTGAAATGTTAGTATCCAAAATTTTATTATTTAACTGTATCGCTTGCTCAGAAGATAACTTTCCATATACCATGTAAGGTTCTCTGTCAATTTCTTCTTGAGACAAAGGAATAGCAGTGTAATTATGATTGAAAGGAGGGGGACACTCTCAAATCCTATTCCAACTTTTATCTGATTTCCATGAGTAATATCTCTCCAGTGCATTTGTCCCTCGGTCATTTTTGCAATACTTTCACATAACCCATCTAATTTTTTAACGTTAAATTTAGCACTTTCAAAACGTGTTTTCAATGAGTCAAGTTCAGCGGTCACAACTTCAAATTTTTATTTGATATGTTCATAGTTCTCACATTTGTTGTTGTAATCCTCTTGTAATTTCCTAAAGTCCATTATTTTATTTTCTAGTTGAGTCTTTAAGGGCTTTTGGTTTTTTTTGGTTTTTCGTAAGTGTGTATCCCTCATATTTTAAGTCATCGTTCTCTCTCTTGATTAACTCTATTGATTCTTGCAAAAATTTTTATAGTTTTAGAACAAGATGGAGAGCAACCAGATTCACTTACCTCGAGTTTAGATGGCTCAGAAGTGGTTTGCACCATGAAAGCAAACTGGAGGTTCATCATGTCTTCTTCAGGATCTATCTCTTCCTCTTTCTCTTTGCAATCCTCGATTTGGGCCAAATAGGTATTTTCAGGTCCTGAAATAATTAGGGCCTGAATTTTATCTTCTCAATCAAATGATTGAGCCACCATTGCAAGATTAGCAGATTGATTGGTTGATGCAGATCCTTTGATGTTGTTGTGGACATATGTAATTGGCACCACGGTTCGATCAGCATTTTCCCTTCTGGCAGGCTTTGGAAATTCCCTAGCAAAGTGAATTGGCTCATGGCAATTGTAGCAGCGAAGTTTGCCTTTGTTGAATCCGACCTTTTTGTCAGAATTCACACTCCAGTTATTTTTGCGAGTTTTCTTAGAAAACTACTTTGCCCTGAACACAGCCATGGCCATCTGCCAAGTTATATCCATATCTTCTACATCTTTAGGATGAATCTGATCAAGGTCAGCGAACAAAAGTTGTGGAGAGAGTTCTCCAGCCATAAATGCATTGTAGAAATTTACCGAACTTGTGACAAGAGCCATATTTTCTTCCTTTTCTTTCATGATTGACATCTGAGAACTGAAACCATGAGACTGAGGAGGTACAACCTTAGACGAACCAACACTGGGATTAACTTATTGAGAAGTGATGTGAGGTTGAGGAACTTGAACTTTCTGCATGGAAGGAAGAACATAGGATGTAGGTTAAATCGGTTGATGAGTCATGAAAGGTTGAACTTGTGGAACATGGGAAGTTGGGGTAACTTGAGGAGCTTGCATAACAGTGAAGCTTGAAAAATCATTGTTGTTTGTGTCTTGTATCCCTAGATTCGTAGTAGAATAAGAATTAACATGATTAATTTCCCTCTACTTGTCATCAAGATCACAAGCCTTGATGATAGCCATAGTCTCTGCCAGACTTAGCCTGTTTAAGTATTTTGTTTACTTGATCACTGAGACATTCATATCCTAGGATTTTGGAAGGGAGTTTAACAACTTCTTGTTGATTTCTGATCTTGTTACTGAAACACATGTAGAACTCATTTCTGTGGTGAGAGTAATGAACCTCTGGAGCTGGTTTTCAAGAGTTTTGGATAGGACATAGTTGAACATGTTGAACTTTTGTTGAAGCATGTCCTGACGACTCTGCTTCATATCCTCATTACCCTCATAGACTTCTATTAATGCTTCCCAAAGTGCTTTCGCAGATGTATACTCACGGAAACCCTGAGCGACTTCTGGAGATAAAGCCATTGTAAGCGTAGTAAGGGCTTTCTCTTACTCTTCGACCTTTTCAAAATCCTCATCCGTATAATTTTCAAACCGTTCGTCGACAATTGTTTCATCCACTACAGTAGTAATTCGAATTGGTCCCGTAAGTATACTGCACCAAATCTTGAAGTCTTTCATTTTAATATACTTCTTGATCCGATATTTCCATTCCGGAAAACCTTCAGCATTTAAGAGTCAGGGAATTCGAGAAGTTGTTCCCATGATGGTGTCAAGTTCCTGATGAACTATCATGCTTTGATAATCCATTTGTTTAAAGATTTGAATGAGTGTAACCGCACACACTGCAACCACGCACTGCAACAACACACTCTAACCGCACACACTAACCGCACACACTGACTGCACACTCCAACCACACACATTGCCTACACAATCCAACCGCACACACTGGCCGCACTCCTGACCACACACCTGACCGCACACCTTCAAACTACTTCAACCGCACACCTTCAAAGTACAACCGCACACCCAACAATTTCAACCGCACACCCAACAATCTCAACCGTACACCCAACAATCTCATATTTTTGAATGAATTTTGATTTCAAACTATCAAAAACAGTGATTAACAATAGTTCCTTGATTAAATAGTATGAATTTACTACAGAAATGGTAAAATTTCTCAACCACACACTCCAAAATGCTTCAAATTGATACTGAATTGGCTCTGATACCAATTGCAAGTCCCAAACTATGGATCCAAAACAGTAATCAATAAGATAAAAACAATCAAATAGAGTGTTAGAAGGAGTAGAAGAAGAATCAAAGTTAGCATGCACACATTTATATCATATAAATGTCAAGTACACCCTGTCACACATACGTTGTTCATATGTACCTGATAAGACTGACACAACCATTTATATACACCCCACACCAACACCTATGAGTGCAGCCGCACACACATGTACGGCCGCACACGGCGTATGCGGCCGCACAAAAATGTGTAGCTGCACAAACGTGTGTGGCTGCATACACAAACACACAGACAGTTCTACCATCATACCACTACATTATTTCTCTATCAACCTACCAAGCTCTATACAAAAAGAATGCCTAGCCTAAACCACAAAAGTATAGCCTTTTATAGGATGTTGCTATACGATAGTGATATGTTGATCTGGATTGTTTATTTGCTGAGTTGTTATATTCTATCTGTTATGTATATGTTGATATAGTATGGTTGAGTTGAGGCAATTCTGCTCTGTACAGAAGCCAACAAACCTAGGAGCAGACCAAACATAAGCTATGGGCCAGTAAGGCAAGCCAAACTTATGTTGTGGTCTCGAGAGCAAGCCAGACGTAACATGTGGGCCAATAAGGAAATCCATACTTATGTTATGGGCTCGGGGGCATGCCAGACATGAGTTGTGGGGGCCGGAAGGCAAGCCCGACTCATGTCGTGGGCTCAAGGGTAATCTAGTCTATTAACTGTGGACCAAGTATGCATGTTGTTATTTGTTTGTGTGGTGGTACTTTGGGGGAACTCATTAAGCTTCGTGCTTACAGTCTAGTTTATTGTTTCAGCTATTTCAGATGATCGTGGCAAGTGAAGGTGTGATCGTGCACATCCTTCAGATTTTTTGTCATTGGATTTTAGGACATTTTGATTTATGAATTATACTTTTGAAATAATGTTTTTATAAGAAATTATTTTCTTGGGGTTGTTTTTAAAAAGATAAAATTCTACCCTGATACTTGGGGTGTTATAGTTCATCAAGTTAGTTTTCTACCAGGGTTATTTCCCACGGCTTCTTACCGACTCTGCTTCATCTATCTCTCATCGGCTTCTTCTTTTCTAGAATGTACTCCGTCATATCTTCACAAAACAATTTACTCTTTTATCTTCTACCATATCGCTACTCCACTCAAGTAATGATAAATTCCGATGTCATTGGTTCTTCTCGGCATAATCAAACCAACTTTTTGCCAGCTAATCTCTAATGGTAGGTGGTGGAGCCGATAATGTGTCCTTTGCAAATGATACACCGTTTCTACGCATGATCGGGTAACGTGTCCTATCCAATATCTTTTACTCCATCGAAGCCCCTCCTCTGGTGAGCTACCACTTTGATATCTAATTTGATATATAGGTATAACTCTTCTTACTCTTATTTGTAAACTCTCGGTCCTTCTTTTGTGATTTTTGGAATTTCTTCCCACCGATTGCGTCTTCTTCTTGCTTTCACTCCTGAAAAACTTCATGTGATGAAAAAATTCTCGATTTTATGTCATCTTCACTCATCTGTTTCTGTATTCAATTAGGGCTCTACGCGTTTTCTCCAACTCTCGTATTCCTGTTTTTCGTTGTTAGGGTTATTTCTTTTTTATTTTTATGTGATGTACATGTCGTCGGAGATGATGAAGTGCAAAATCTTCTAGTGACTTCCATTCATGTTCGCTCCGACTACCGCCACAACCTATGAACTAATCTTGGTCTCATCTATATATGTCTACACCATCACTACAGAAAGATTGAAGACTGATAAAACTAGCTACTAATTCTGGTCTATTAGGTGCTCGATATAATGTCGAGGTGAGTTACATCTTATTGTTTTTTATTTTTATTCAATGATTTTGATTGAATATTTTTTCAATGATTCAGTTTCAATTCCTGTTCTTCGTGAGGGGTACATATTCTGTTGATTTTGTAATTTTTTATAATTTCTTTTAAAGTTATGGTTATGGTAGCAATCAAGCATATATCTTTACTTATGGATATGAAAAGAGTCTCAAATATCTCATAACACACATTCCCAAATGATGTTAATCCATCTTCATGTATGCTAATACAAAGTTTGTTTTAGAGCCTTTGTGGTGTCATTATCACCTCCTATGAGATCATATTTCCAATTTTACCCCTATTAACAAATTAAGAAAGATATGCAACTTTCATGTCTGAGCATTACCATCGATTTCTCTCATCAAAATGGGTATTGCATGTATCTCCAATATGATGAAATTTTCCATCTTATGTGATTGTTTGGAATATTCTACTTTCATAATATTATAGAGATGTTATTCCAACTATAGTTAATACTTTATGCCAATTTAAGTTGCAGTTGATAAATACAAAAGTTGTAATTAAAGAAATGAAATGTGTTGTTTGTGCTAGATTCCCTGTTCAACCACTAGATCTTAAGATAATTTGTAGTATTTGGCAGATATTTAATTTTAAACTAAAGTGGGTTTGTAATTTATTACTAGCTCTTGTTAATTTTCATATCTTGTAGGGATTGAATCAAGGATGCTTTGGGGAAATACATTTCTTTTACAAAGTGGTGGTTGTCCCAAGACTTTCCAAGAGTTTGATGCAAAGATACATTCGTGGCCCGTTTAAATTCTTTCTCCAAAAGAGTTTTGTTTTGATGTTTGATGGTCAATTTCCCATTATCAAGTTGACATTCTTTTATGTCATCATTCATTATATATATCTGTGTGATTTTAAACTTACTCATCCATAGTTTTGAATTCGTTTTAGGTATTTCTTAAACTATGAATCACTTAAACATGCTAACATACCTAAATTATTCAATTTTTATATCCCGAATCTTTATGTAGGGTAATGCTTTTTGGTCGATTCAGTATAATTAAAAAATATAAATTACATGCTAATATTTGTGTAATTTATAAGATTTTCTTTCATTTTTATAGTTCTAGTATTAAATGTACATATTTTGTTATGCCATGTAGTTCTCTCTCAAGGTTTAAAGAGATGGATAATTTATGATAATTTGTGAAAATGATTTCATGGATGGTAGTAAAGCTTTTCAATTGATTTACTTAATATAAATTATGAAAGACATGCCAATATTTGTGTTATTTATGATTATTCCTTCCATTTTCTCTTTATATTGTTTAGCTAGGTCAGTTCAACAGAAGTTATTTCGACAAAAAAAAGCATTTTTCGCGTGGCTTCTCTTTTTGAGGGTTTGACATTGCTGAAAACAACAGATCTAAGATACTTCCTTTGCTGAAATGAGGTTCTTCCATATCCATCTTTTCATTTTCTTCCTTTTATATTACCAAGTATCGAAAAAAGACTTTTCTCTAAATTTTTTATCTCTGGAAATAATATACTCTATTGAATTTTTATGTGAATAGGAAAAGTTGGGGCTCTACTACAATCCATATATCATCAAAGTGAAGAAAGTTCTTCAAGGGAACGGATTATGCAAATTGCAGGTGAATTTCCAACATTTATTTAAAATGAGTCGATAGTATCTCAAAGATTATCAAACCATTCATCGGTATCAATTTTGCAGGTATGTATGTTAAGAAACAAAAGTTCATTAGGATGTTATAAACTATAAATGAAAGTAAAGTAAAAGTATGTTGATGTTTTGGTTGTTGAGAGAGTTATAGAGTCATTAGAGTTTCAAGCAATGAGAAGCTCTTTGGTTGCAAAATGTAGAGAAGCGTGAGATTTATGGAGGACAAACGAAAAGAGTAAATGTTGGTTTGGAAATGGTAATGAAACCTTCTCTGGGATAGAACACAAGACGATAATTTTTTCCATAATGGCTGATAGTCATATTTATGCATACATTTAGGCATTATTTTAATACATTTTAGGTATTATTTTAGTTAATTGCAAAGATATGTGATACCTATTGAATTAATTTACATTTTATAGTAAATTAGGACACTCTTGAAAAATAAGGACAAGAAGTGACAAACATTGAAACTTAAGAGGATTTGAGCTTAAAATAAGAAGATTTCAGCAAAAAAAAAAAAAAAAAAAAAAAAAAAAAAAAAAAAAAAAAAACTCTCACGATGTTAAGATCCATTCTCATAGTGTGAGGAGCAAGATTCTAGAAGATAGGCATGCGGAATCCCAAGTCCTTGCGAGATATGGATTTCTACCAATCTCACGGCGTGAGACATTAATTCTCATGACATGAGCCATGTTTTATGAAAACTATATATATATATATATATATATATATATATATATATATATATATATATATATATATATATATATATATATATATATATATCAGTGTTGTAAATATCGGCCTAGACGGTGCCTAGGTGCTAGGCGGTCTGCAACTGATTACGATTAGGGGTGCTAGGCGGAAATTTGTCAATGACAGTCAAACTCGTGCTAGGCGGTCCTTGGCGGGAAGATTTTAAAAACTTCAAATTTTCAAATTTCCAAATATTACACCAAAATTTTCAAAACTTCAAAATTTTAAATTTTTAAATTTTTAAATTTTCAAAATTTCAAATATTATAACAAATATTTCAAAACTTCAAAATTTAAAATTTTTAAATTTTCAAATACTATTTTTTCTTAGGATATATTGAGTTTTAAAATAGTTGTATTAGTAATTTATGGTCCCCGATTAATCCCTGCCAAACCGATTAATCGCTTGATCCCAGTCGACCGCCGAGTTACCGTCGAACGATTTTTACAACCTTGATATATATATATATATATATATATATATATATATATATATATATATATATATATATATATATATATATATCTTTGTATTTACCATTGAAAGAGCTTTTGGGAGAGAGGATATTCTGAGATACTTGAATTCGGAGGTCAGAAACCTACGAAAAACATCCTTGGAATGAGAGCTTGTTTTAATATCGAGGATTTAAAGATCAATTCATTACATTTGGTTTGCGTTTATTTAATCATGTCAATTTCTTATGAACCTATGTTTTTACTTTTAGCCATGAGTAGCTAATCTAGTTTACTTTCGTTTAGCTAGATGAAACCTTGAAACTATGAGTTAGTTTACTATTTATTGGACTTTATAAAGTTGGTTTGGTGCTTGTGTTTGATTATCATTACCTGGCATGTTAAAGTTGTATCTTTGTTGTTTTAATTTAAGTTAAGTGTAGTTTAGTGTGTGGTACACTGGGGGAACTCACTAAGCTTCGTGCTTACGGTTTTCAGTTGTTGTTTCAGGTACCTCTTCTGTCAAGGGGAAGGAGCTGGCATGGTAGCAGCGCATCACACATGCTCTTTTGATTTCCGCACCAAGAGTCATTATGGGATTTTATACTCTGACATTTTCATGTATTATGTTTTGGTTTACGGCCACGAGACATGTTTTATCAAATATTATGATCATGTGATATTTTGTTACAAACGCTTTTTTTTCAAATCGCTTAATTAAAAACGAAATTTTTGGCCCGTATTTTTGGGATGTTACATATGTGCTGAGTATGCCTTGCATACTCAGCCAGTTGAGCTTCGAATGTTTTTGGATTCACTATGGGCCATAGTTAGACTTAAATGCTTAGGTCCTTTTTGGGCCATCAGAATTCAAGTGTTTTGGGCTAAGGAATATTTTTGACCTTGGATTAAGACCCATGAAGGATTTAAGCCCAATTTGGAAAAGCGGGCCATATTTGGGCCTTGGGTAGTTATATGGAATTTAGGCCTTTTGATTATCGGTTTAGGCTTAGACCTTGGGCCAAGCATAGGGAAGGCTAATAAGGTCTTTTAACCTCGTTTAGACTCTTCATGTGAGTTGGGATCCAATTGTTGACTAGATGATTATTTGTGATTGATAGCGTATGAATTTTGTCAGACAAGCAGCCAGGGAGTCTTTTTGTGAGATTCGTAAGTGCGAGGTGAGTTTCCTCACTGTGTTTAGCGAGTCGAAGGCACCAATGTTGGCCCATGATTATGTTATGTTAGGGTACTAGATTTCTGCATAACTCTTGCATGTGTTGTGTACTTGTAAGTTTATAGAGTGGGGCCCGATGATTATTTTGTATGATATGTATCTTTGTGATTATATCAAGTGTATGTGTTTATATGATATATGTTATATGAATGCTGGCCAGGATCCAATATGTATACCGAGCGGGGTTGGATACCGGGCGAGGCCCATTATGTGTTTAGTTGTGTATGTAAGGTATATGGTATTTTGGGGAACTTACTTAGCTTTGTGCTTACGATTTTTAGTTTATGTTTCAGGTACTTCTGTTTTCAAAGGAAAGAGCTTGGGATGATTACAGAGCACATACCACTTGTTTCCACATTCTGTGATTTAACATGATAACGATGATGTATTGATAACGCTTTGATTACCTTGGTTCTATGAAAATGATATGATTTACTATTTTAGTAGTTTAGAAATGAAAATTTTCGGGTCTTACTTTTGGGATGTTACTAGTTGGTATCGAAGCTTTGGTTTGAGGGATTTAGACATACTCTTGGGTTTGTCTGAACTCAAACTGAGGATTTGGCAAAGTTTTTCAAAAAGAAACATACTTTTAAGAAAATATTTTTCTAAGACAATGAAGGGTGTAGTGCATGCAATCAGCCGAGCTCGAGTAAGTTTTTCCCAAAATACCCATACATATTATCTGATATGATTTGATTTATGAATCTGTGAATCACATGCTAGTTAGGGCTATGTATCTACTCAGTGTTTTCATTATAGAATGCTAGGAGAGATGCATTGTATGCCTATTATATGATCTTGTAGACTTGCATGCTAGTTTTGATCAGTATGTGTTAGATTGTCCTGATATGTGATGCATGTAGGTTAGGAATCATGGTATGCTAGATTGGGTATAATTTGTATGAGTGAGGCAATCGGTAACGAGATTGAAAGTTCCTGGCATGAGTTGTGGTGTGTGAGGTTGGATGACCTTGATTATCGTATGGGTTGGAAAGTTAATGCATGAATGTTGCTTGCTTTGTGCTTTGTGGAACTCTTATAGAATGGCAGTTCGCTACTAAGTGAATATGTTAAGTCAAACGTGACAGAGGTTGAATAATCTCAAAGTTATGGATTTGACCCTATTGTGCAACTCTCGTTTGAGTCCAACCGTTGTAGGAATGAGTCTGCTGCTAGAAGGATTATATAAGATTTGTTGCATGTGATTGTATTCATGATGTGGGTAACTGGAATCATGGTTGTAGAACTCATTACTCGGTACCTACTCGGCCAACTTCTGAGTAGCGAGTACTCAGGAGTACTTAGATTTGATAATTCATGTAGAAATATTTTTTGGGAACTTATATATGTCAAAATCATAAGTTAATATCCTAAGTTGATTAAAATATATAACAAAATTAGATACATGTGAATACACAAAAACTGAAAAACACATAATGGTCTCACTTCGTGGATAACTACTCAAAATTTAAGATATATATGTAGTAATAATCACATGTGTGTGTGTGTTAAATAATAAATCATTATGCATATTATATATATTAATCACCGAGTTGACCGGGTTTAACAGCACTGCTCAGTTCCGTAAGGGGCCAATCGGGGGTACTCAGGATTTTATAACTCACCTTAGTAAGGGGCAGAGTAGCGAGTACTCGGAGGAGTAATCAGCCAACTTGGCGAGTTTTACAACACTTACTAGCATGATGGTGAGTCCTTCAATAGCTGATGACAGGGTGAGGCCGGAAACCTAGGAAAGCCTAGGAAATTCTTTAGTAGGTTTTGTAATGCTGCTTAGCAATTGCTTGGAGTATTAGTTTGAGGAGGTGACTTGGAGGATTCAGGATGATTCTTGAGGAAAGTATGGATAGGTGTGGAAGGTAGTATTAGGCTTGTACTACTGAAAGCACACCATCCATATTCAAATTAGGGAGAGTCTTGGAGAATCTAGGAATCCTATTGGATGAGGACTTTTGGGTATGTTCTGATCTTTTTCATGTTATTTTTTAGTATGGCGTTGAGCACTTAGGAAGGGGTTCAGGTTTTAGTTCCGGCTCAGGTGCAGGTACTAAGCCGATTGATAAGCGCATGTGTGAGTTCATCTCCTCACATATTACATGTGCTATTCTGGAATGGTCTCATGTGATCTTTAGTTCAGTCAAGGAAGGGATTTTGGAGCTCTTGGATGGTCGTGTCAGGGCCTTTCGGGCCGAGATTGTTGCGGGGCGGCTAGGGGATCATCTAGAGCCCAAAGATTGTGGATCCCTAGGATCCTTTAGGAAGGAGGATCCTGTTGTTAGTTCTTATCATTTAGGATTAGAGGTGGGTTATGTGCCATCTTTTAAGGAGGTTCGATTCCATGAATGAATTTTCGTGGAGGTTTCGCGAGCATTACACGAGAAATTGGCTGACATCATTGGGCGCGTCATTGATAGATTGGTTGTCAGGTTCGAGGGTTGGACCTCGACTGTCCAAGTGTTTAATGGGATGGTCAAGATAACTCACGAGCAAAAAATTGGTTCAGATAGGCAGCTGGGGAAGAGGAGACGAACTTGTAGTTTGGCTTGATGATCAAAGCAGGTGGATGTTTCCATAGCTGCTGTTAGAGACTCAAGGGGTCGTGGTGGTTGAACGAAGGATAAAGGGGCATGGTAGGATGTGCACATCAGGTCTAAGTGTGGCAGGTGCAGAAGAAATGGCCACTTCCACCATGATTGCACACTGGAAGTAGAATTATGCCATAGTTGTTATCAGTCGGGTCATATTAGGGCAAATTGCCCACGCTTAGTGGTCAGTGTAGCTCACGTTCGATCACAGGTACCTCGATAGGAAAAGGAGGTCAGGATTCCATCAGGTACTTTTTCGAGTATGTATTCTTTTGCTTTCTTCTTGGTTATTGTCAAAATTTATATTGCTTTAGAATTTTTCTTAGCATTATCTCAGGTTTGGCTCTCTACTTTTGTCTGGGTTATATCATTAAGAATTGTTATATGTCATTTTGCATGCCAAGGGTCTCTGGTGGGTCATATTTTGATGAGTGAGACTCAGTTGTTAGAGGATTTGTTCCAATTCTTTATTGGGTTCAGTTCAGGGGTTTTGATGGAGAGATCTTTAGTCGAGTCAATAGGATTAGTTCTTCATTAAAGTCATAATTCAGTCATGTTAGCATTTGTTTTGGTATGATTATCAGTTGTCCTATGGATTCAATCACTACTGTTGCTAGGGAAGGAGCTGTAGCAAGGAGAGGGTGGTGGCAGTTGCATAAGTCATTTGGTCATTGGAAAGTGCCAGGGGAATTTTATTATCGCAAGGATGGTAGATGGTTAGAATTCAGAAGTTATTTTGAGGATGGGAAGTTTGGGTGAAGATTCGCCAGTTCAGAGCAAGGGTGATGGTCTTGACTCACCAGCATAAAGGATGTACGGAATTGGTGCGGTATCATGGTAGGTGATTAGGATTATCGGACTTTTTAGGGTTTTAGGAGTATTCTTCTAGATTTCACAGATGGACAATCATCAAGTTTGGCTAGTAATGGAACGCTAGTATTGGTAAGCGCAAGTAATAGACGATTCATATTATATAAAGATAAGATTGTTTGGGAGTCCATCAAATTATATGAGATGGTAGAACTTCGATGAATCCAATTGGGGGAGAATTGATCAGAATTTCCGGAAGTTCGATCGCATGTCGAACTAGGGAAAGTTTCACATCCCATCCAAGAGGAGAAATGAACCAAGTGGCCATCTGGATTGAAGTTGTGTAAGTTGGGAGTTCAGGAAACTTCCAACAGCAGGTCATCATATTCTTTGTTATGCATAACAGGCTTGTGAATAGATCCAGGTCGAGGGTTATGTTAGAGTCTTGCTGCCTGTTCTTGTTTGATGAAGGCTTTAGGGTTCGAAACATGACTCGATCACCTGATGGGAATTCAATCGGATGCGGGTTTGATTCAGGATAATTGGGTTTGAGATGATTCGAATGTAGTAATACTATGGGTGGTAACCATGGTTGGTTTGGTTGTAAGGTTGCAAGGGGATCGTAGCATTTACTAGTTTGATGTAACCTATCATTTAAGGTGTTTATAAGCATAAATAGGGGTCATTTCGTGCCTTGATCATGATGGTCAGGATTGTCCAAGAGAATTTATATGTTATAGGATGAGGACCATTAGGGCCCAATGCTGATTCGAGCTTATGTAGCTCTAGTTTGGGTGGGACCCGAGGGCGAGGCCTATGTGTTTATGGCAATGCAAGTGGAACCTGATAGATACCATTGGGTCGAAGTATTGGTTCTTGGTTTGTAGGATTGAGTGAGTGGTCAGTGAGTGTCATAGAGGGATTCTTAGGCTAGGACATCCTTATCATTTGGACTCTTGGGAACCTGGTGGCTAGACCAGGTGCAAGATTAGTAGTCTCATGATGGTTTGGGAACGTTTATATCCCGGTTAGTGAGGGGTTGTTGTGAATCTAATTTTTTTGGGGGAAATTCAAGTCTTGATCCATGGATCTCGGATTATGAGTTAGGTATGGAGTTGGTTCTTGGTGGGAACTTGCATTTGCTATCATGGGGGTTTATATGCAATATGTTCATTCAATAGGATATGAGTTAAGGAATATGTATGCCAAGGCTATCAGTTAAAGGATTTAGGTTTAAAGGATGGTTTCAGCTTTGATGACATATTAGGCTCTTGTGATTGTTTTTTGGATTGGTTCAATCCATGTGGGGGTCAGGCAGGTATGGGGTCTTGGAATCTCAACAGCGGTATGTTGGTTCGACGGTTTAAGGAAGCAACGTCTTGTTCAACACTAGAAGGTTTATCTCCCAGTTTGTCTCGCGTTGTTCATTATATTCTTGGAATTCTTATCATCAGGATGAGCCTTCTTTCGAACGAATATCTAATCGCTTTAGTCTGTGATTCTGTTTTCTAGTGGGGACCTCAGGTAACCAAAAGTTGAGCAGTCAGTTTGATGGATAATTGGAATGGAGTTAGCAATGGTTCAGTAAGGGCGGTCTGTTAGGGAGTCAGACTAATCCGAGACTTTAGATTTCAGGTTGAGTAGATGTGGCTCTTCTGCATGGGATTGCTTTAGCCTAGGAAAGGATTCGTTCATTTTCGGGTTTAGAGAGCCCTACTAGAGTTGGTATTGGTTTCCTTTGGGAAGGGTGTTGTATACTCGGGGTTTTGTCTGTGTTGATCAAGCCGTATAGCTTTCCTGGGATGGTAATGAATAATTTCGAGGATGATATCTAATTTAAGTAAGGGATATTTGTAATTCTCTATCCCGAATCGTTTCCCATTTGGGTGTGGGTGATGTAATTTAGATGATATGGGTATTTGGTTTGTGTTTTGGGGCCATGGCATTTTAGTAAAGTGACAGCTCGGGTTTTTATGGAAATTAGATTTTTGTTCGGAAAAATTTAAGACAAGTATGAGTTGATAAAAACGTAAAGCTTATTGTTACCTTTTCGTTGATATAAGGATCGTCAAAATCAGACTTATAATGGAATACTTATAGCCTTCAGAAAAATTTAGGGTTTAAGGATAACCCTAGTACGTGGGATGGATATAAGGAGTAGGCAGGGTGTACTAGTGTGAAGTCCAGTACACTATGTGTACACTGGCATATACTGAGTGTAGTAAGTAGGTTGGTCACGGATCCAAAACCTCGTACATTGGGCATACAAGGGTAACGCATGGCGTATGGGTTGGATAATAAAACCCTATATTGGGGCAATGCATCCTATATAAGGTCCTTAAGTCCCTAGGGTTGGCCGCTTTATCAGCCTCCATTGACCTAAAACCCTAATCTTGAACCCTATTAGCTCTTTAAGTGTTCTTTAGCTTTGGACTTGATTTTTGGGGTGTTTTATGCTCCTTGATGTGAAAGTAGAAGAAGTGGAAGACTCATTCATCGAAAGGAAGCTTAAAGATCCAGATTTAGCTCCATCTTTTGGTGACTTTTCAGGTATAAACTCCCAACCTTTATCATTGTATTTTTAGATCTCTTTATGTCATAGTTTTTATGCTTTTGGTCCCTTTTAGGTTAGTATGTTGAGCTAAGTCTTTTGTGGAGCTTATTCTTTTAAATCTAGGCATATTATGAGTTTCTTGAGCTTAAGGATGCAAGCTTTATGGATTTGTGTGGTCTCATGCATGCATTAAGTCATTTGCTAAGTCCTTTTGAGCTTTATGAGCTTAATTAAGCCATGCATGCACGAAAAGTTGGCAACTTTACATGATAAACCATCTCAAGGAAGTCAGTTCTAAGTTTCAGATTAATGTCTTACTGGGTTAAGAGTTGGAAATGGAAAATGGCCAAATAGGGGAGTATGTCGGGCGTACAAGCAGGTACGCTACAAACCCTAAAACGAGTATGTTGCACGTACGTGTTGAGTACGCCCCTCGTACTCAACTAGTTGGGCTTCACTTTGGTCCATAGTTGGACTTAGATGCTTATGGCCTTGTTGGGCCATCAAAATTCAAGTTCTTTAGGCTAAGGAATATTTCGGACCTCCGATTAAGACCCGAGAAGGATTTGGGACCAATTTGGAAAATTACTCTATATTTGGGACTTGGATGGTTATATGGAATTTGGGCCTTTGGATTATTGGTTTGGGCTTCAGCCTTGGGCCAAGCATAGGGAAGGGTAAAAAGGTCTTTTAACCTAGGTTAAACTCTTTGTGTGAGTTGGGATCCAATTATTGACTGGATGATTATTTTGTGATTGATAGCGCGGGGATTATGTCAAACCAACAGCCAAGGATATTTTTGTGAGATTCAGTAGTGCGAGGTGAGTTTCCTTACTATGTTTAGCAGGTCGAAGGCACAAATCTCGGCCCATAATTATGTTATGTTAGGGTGCTAGATGTATGTGTGACTATTGCATGTGTTGTATACTTGTAAACTTTTAGGGTGGGGTCTAATGATTCTTTTGTATGTTATGTATCTTAGTGATTAATGCATGTATATGTATGTTGGATGGGGCCCGATTTGTATATCGAGCGGGGCCCGGTGAAATGGCGAGGACCATTATGTGTTTATTTGTGTATGTATGCTATGTGGTATCTTAGGGATCTTACTAAGCTTTATTCTTATGGTTTTCATTTTATGTTTCAGGTACTTCTGTTTTCAAAGGAAAGAGCTTGGGATAATTGCAGAGCATACACCACATGTTTCCATATTCTATGGTTTACTCTGATAAGGATGATGTATTGATAAAGCTTTGATTACCTTGGTTTTATGAAAAAGATTTGATTTACTATTTTAGTAATTTAAAAATGAAAATTTTGGGTCTTACTTTTGGATGTTACAGTTAGGTTCAAATGTGGATGACATCTATTATGTGCACATGTATGGATAGTGCTATTGTATGAAAATAACTAAGAAAATGAGTTGTTTGGTAATGTAAATACATTCAACATCACATAAATATTGTTATTATCACCTAGTCTCACTAATTCTCATTCATTCTTGTTCTCACGCATCATTATTCACTCATTCTCATTCTTACAAAACATGATTATCAAGAACATATTCAGACAAAATGATAATCATAGAAAAATTATACTACCCTTATAGACGATTTAATTAGTGAAAATGCATGATAATGACAATAATTATGTGGGGTTGAACGTATCCATATTATCAAGCAATATATTCTTTTAGTCATTCTCACAAAATAACATTGTCCCCACAATAGATTCCAACCACACATGAACCATATATATATATATATATATATATATATATATATATATATATATATATATATATATATATATATATATATATATATATAGGATATAGATCCGGTAAGAAATTTTTTTTGGTAGGAAGGTAAGAAGTTTTTTTTCTACATATTTTTTTGACGAACAAAATAAATGAATCACTAGATGATTTATTTGTAAGATGATTCACAAGAAAAAATTCCCAAAAAAACATCTTTATGATTCATTTTTAAGTAAATTAAGAAAAAAATTCATTTTTATGATAATTTTAGTGAATAACAACAAAATCATTGTATAAATGAATCATCGAGATGTTTTTTTGATAATTTTTTCTTGTGAATCATCTTACAAATGAATCATCTAATGATTCATTTTGTTTGTTCGCGAAAAAAATATATAGAAAAAAAACTTCTTACCTTCCTACCAAAAAATTTCTTCTTATTTGATCTTGACTCTCTCTCTCTCTCTCTCTCTATATATATATATATATATATATATATATATATATATATATATATATATATATATAATCAAGGTCGTTGTCTCGATCAAAAATAACCTCAAAAACCACTAGATAGCTGAGGTAAGTAAGGGATGAATCTACGAGGAGTTTGTGGTCAAACTCTGTGTTATACTAGTCAATGAAAAAGAACTAATACTTGCAATAATGACGAAAAATATTTAAACAAAGATTTAACAAAAATATTGGAGCTTGATTAATTAAAACGAAACTCTCAATGAGAAAAGTAAGGTACTCTTGATTCAATTGTCGGACAGTTCAGATTCACATACTTTCTTCCCTAAAATCCTAGTTCAAATGCTTAGATAAAATTGGGGTTTATTCACTTGGAACACATAATTTTGGTTACACGATATGTTCATTCAAGTAGGCGTCTTACTCCCTAGATCTAATTGGATTATGAACAATTAGTGAATTACAATAAAGTGTCTTACAACTACCTTTTACAATATTAAAATTTAATATCACAAGTTGGAATAATACATGTGGATTCTAGTGTCTTTGTTCCTAAACTACTTGAACTTGAAACAATCGAGGAATTGATAATGTATTATTTTAATTATGTCATTAAAAAAATCATACAACTCGATTTCAATTATTATCACCAAAATATTATCATATGAAACACAAAATAACAATAGAATGTAATCAGAACCAAGAAATAATCAAGTGAGTTCATCCGCAAGTCCTAAGCATCCCCAGAAGTAACCATAATGGTTTAGTCTTCCATTGAGCTCATAAAACTAATAACTTGAATGAAAATGATAAAATGCATACTAAAATTCATAAACAAACTTGAAATCATCAAACAATTATAACCAAATGATTATCAAAGTATGAAACAAATAAACCTTGGTGAATAAGTAATTGTTTTTGGAAATTAAATGAATTTTAGATGATGATTCACCGGTTGAATGATCTATTAACGTTGCTTGATGATGAACCGAATAAGATCTCACCTTGAATCGGATTGAAATGGAATGAAATTTCATTTTGAAATGATTCTAAGGGTTTAAAAGCCTAAAAAATGCAGGTAAGAACTCTGATTTTCGGAAGCGGGAACCCTAAAAATGAGTGCATAGGTCCTTATTTATATTGTATGGAAAAAAATAGCGAAATTGGGCGATATGGGACGTTAGACGTCCTAGGAGACGTCACTGACGTTACATATGATGCCTGGGCATCCTTTGTGCGTCTTTGCATGCTCTCCGTCTTCTTTTATTTAAACTGAAAATGTCCCTAAAATGGTCGGCATCCTAGGGGATGTCTTAGACATTATGTCAGACGTTATTCACAAATTTGAGCACTTTATGTAACAAGCCGTTCGAACACGAGACCCCCAAATAATGCCCTGACATCCTTGGGGACGTCTTAGACACCATGTATGATGCTGACGGGGCCTTACTCATTTCCCTACTCCGAAATCTGCTGAGAAGTTGACTATTTTGACTTAGGCGTTCTTCCAAACGTCATTGACGCCTGATCGGTGTCCTCGTCTTTCGGACACATTTTGGAGATGAAAACGAAAAAATCAATAGAAACTCAAAACACGGAAGTCGTATGGAATTCTCTCTAGTTTCCGAAACTTCTTAATTCAGGTCAATCAGAGCTCCATAACTTGAGAGATATGACTAAAACATTGAAAATTGGTCAATTTCCCCAACAACATTTTTCTTTATAACTTTGCACAAATCGTCTTCTTACTTGTTAGCTTCCTTTTGCTTATTTTTCTTGTAGGTTCTTCCTACTTTTAGACTATATAATTACGTTCACATAATGTTCAACATTCCATCAAAGTGGTGTCATTCTTGAGCAATCACACACCAATTCACCAGATTTAATACGATTTATCGTGTTATAAAAATAGATCAATCAATCAATCAATATATATATATATATATATATATATATATATATATATATATATATATATATATATATATATATATAATAATAATAATAATAATAATAATAATAAACAATATCATTCAAATCATGTGGTTATAGATAAATTGTTATCTTAAACCATATGGATTTAAAACTTATGTTTTTTCACATACCCGAAATTAATGACAATTGCTACAATAATTATAAGTTTCTAATAACTTTTTGTATTCCTACTTTTATATATATATATATATATATATATATATATATATATATATATATATATATATATATATATATATATATATGATTACTATAATAATGATCAATCATTTTAGTAAACACACTCACACATAAATCACATACAAAATTTAAAGAGAATGTGAAGATAAAAATATAACAGATCATCAAGATCAAATGTTTTTGAAGTGTTTATTTCTAAATGAAAAGGTTGAATGATGAAGTATATTGGGTAGAACTCAAAGTGAGTATTATAATCAAGATTTTGAAATATTAAAAGCTATATGGTGTTGTTTTTTTCTTTTTTAATTTATTTCCGTATATTGTTCCTTCAACTTTCTTTACATTTCAAGAAAGAGTGTATTGTTGTATATTTAGAGTCAAAAGAAAAAGATGACCACATTTTAATTTAGTTGTTACAATATCTTAAAGAGCCTATGCTTTTTAGTTTGCAATGTCTTAAATAATCTTATATGACAACAAGATAAGATGTTCAATCTATATATCTATTATAAACCAAAGGGTCTTTTGTCTAACGGTAAGGAGTGACATTCTTAAATGAGAGGTAATGTGTTCAAGTCTAATTAGGAGACATATATAGTTTTAGTCGTAAGTAAGTTTGCCGATGCACCTGTGTGTGTGTGTGTGTGTATATATATATATATATATATATATATATATATATATATATATATATATATCTTAAATTATGGTTACTAAGTGATAATTATTATATTTATTTTGTTAATATAAAGATATAAATAGTTTACATAAATAGATGAGATTTCTAGAGTTTGATGCATAAGATAGAGAAAAAAATAATTTGAGAACACTCAAAACTCTATTTTGTGGTGCGTGTATTCTTATTAAATGAGGACAATGAAGATACAAATATATATATATATATATATATATGTGTGTGTGTGTGTGTGTGTATATGTGTGTGTGTTTTTTATCTTCAATGTAATACTTCATATATATTATTAGATATGTTGT